>NC_135971.1:37284004-37387885 GCF_053455715.1 Rhinoraja longicauda | reverse complement strand
ATTTCCCTGGTAACCTCTTCAAAAAATTCAAGAAGATTAGTGAAACATGACCTTCCAGGCACAAATCCATGTTGACTGTTTCTAATCAGGCCTTGTTTATCCATGTGATTATATATATTGTCCCTAAGTATCTTTTCCATTAATTTTCCCACCACAGACGTCAAACTAATAGGTCTATAATTGCTAGGTTTACTTTTAGAACCTTTTTTAAACAAAGGCACAACATGCGCAATGCGCCAATCTTCCGGCACCATCCCCGTTTCTAATGACGTTTGAAATATTTCCGTCATAGCCCCTGCTATTTCTGCACTAACTTCCCTCAATGTCCTAGGGAATATCCTATCAGGACCTGGAGACTTATCCACTTTTATATTTTTCAAAAGTGTCCGTACCTCCTCTTCTTTGATCCTCATAATTTCCATCACTACTCTACTTGTTTCGCTTACCTCACATAATTCAATATCCTTCTCCTCGGTGAATACCGAAGAAAAGAAATTGTTTAATATCTCCCCCATTTCTTCCGGCTCAGCACATAGCTGTCCACTCTGACTCTCTAATGGACCAATTTTATCCCTCGCTATCCTTTTGCTATTGACATATCTGTAGAACCCCTTGGGGTTTACTTTTACATTACTTGCCAAAGCAACCTCATATCTTTTTTTCGCTTTTCTAATTTCCTTCTTAAGATTCCTTTTACATTCTTTATATTCCTCAAGAACCTCATTTACTCCCTGCCGCTTATATTTATTGTATATCATCATCATATCATCATATCATATATATACAGCGCGGAAACAGGCCTTTTCGGCCCACCAAGTCCGTGCCGCCCAGCGATCCCCGCACATTAACACTATCCTACAACCACTAGGGACAATTTTTACATCTACCCAGTCAATTAACCTACATACCTGTACGTCTTTGGAGACGTATATCTCCCTCTTTTTCCGAATCAAGTGTCCAATTTCCCTGGAAAACCACGGCTCTTTCAAATTATTATTCTTTCCTTTCCACCGAACAGGGACATAAAGGACTATGTACTCTCAAAATTTCACCTTTAAATATCCTCCATTTCTCTATTATATCCTTTATACCCTCCCATTTCACTCCTTTTAAATCCTTTCTCATCTCCTCAAAATCAGCCTTTCTCCAATCCAAAATCTCAACCCTTGGTCCAGATTTGACCTTCTCCATAATTATATTGAAACTAATGGCATTGTGATCACTAGACCCAAAGTGCTCCTCAACACATACCTCCGTCACCTGACCCAACTCATTTCCTAACAGGAGGTCCAACACTGCCCCTTCTCTGGTAGGTACCTCTACGTATTGCTGCAAAAAACTATCCTGCACACATTTTACAAACTCCAAACCATCCAGCCCTTTAACAGAATGTGATTCTCAGTCTATGTACGGAAAATTGAAATCACCCACAATCACTACTCTGTGCTTACTACTAATATCTGCTATCTCCTTACATATTTGCTCGTCCAATTCTCGTTCCATATTTGGCGGTCTATAATACACCCCTATAAGTGTTGCTAAGCCTTTCTCATTTCTGAGTTCCACCCAAACAGCCTCCCTAATCGAGCCTTCTAGTCTGTCTTGCCAACGCACTGCTGTGATATCTCCCTGACAAGCAATGCAACACCCCCACCTCTTGCCCCTCCGATTCTATCACATCTGAAACAATGAAATCCTGGAATATTTAATTGTCAATCGCAACCCTCCTGCAACCATGTTTCACTGATCATGAGTTAGTTCATGAAAGCGAAAGCGTGAAGCGGGAGAGAGAGGCGGGACCCCCCACACACACCCTGACACACACACCATGACACACACACCCTGACACACACACCCTGCCACACACACCCTGACACACACACCCTGACACACACACCATGACACACAGACCCTCACTCACCCTGACACACACACACCCTGACAACACACCCTGACACACACACCCTGACACACACACCCTGACACACACACCATGACACACACACCATGACATACAGACCCTCACACACCCTGACACACACACCCTGACACACACACCCACACACACCCTGACACACACACCCTGACACACAGACCCTGACACACAGACCCTGACACACAGACCCTGACACACAGACCCTGGGGACAGACCGTATTCCCCACGCTGGGACACGGGGCTGTGATGATCTCTGCTTCCCTCGGCCGTGGCCGTGAGGGTTCGGGCGGAGAGCCGGCCCGGGAGGTTCACGATGGAGTGAACTGATCCGTGCCGGTCCGTGCTGCGGGCGGAGCTTGTGGGAAGCGGCTGCCGGCGGCCAGGGAGAGGTTGGACTGTGGACTGTGGACTGTGGACCGTGACCGGGGATTCCCGGGAGTGTAAGAGCATCGTGCTGACACCAGCACTCTGCACCGTGGCTTGACATTATCCTCTTGTGTAATAACCAACCTGCATCTACAGGTCTTTGTTTCTATTACTGAATATGCCGTAAGACCCGCAGCACCGCCTCTTTTATAATGTGCATTCATTCCAACACACGGCTGTTCATTTCCTGTAAATCTTAGTTTCTATGATCATCTGTCCTGTAAACACAGATGCAACCTCACCAACCTCCCGTGGCTCCACACACACACACACCATCATATTCATCCTGCACCGATTATAATCTCTCAATAATTACACTTTTGCTCTTTACAGACTTGTAGAAACTCTCAGGATTCTCCTTTGACTTAGCGGCCAAATTCCCCCACATACCTTCTTTACCCGCCCGATCTCCCTGTGTCAATGTACCGGGGGTTATTATGCTGTGCCCAGCCCGACACACACCCTCACCCACTGACTGGTGAACCCTGTGCCCATCTGACCACTGACCCCCTCATCCCCTGACAGCAACGAGGGTGCCCAGCCCGACACACACCCTCACCCACTGCCCGGGGCAGTTACCCTGTGCCCAGCCCGTCACCCACTGCCCCTCACCCACTGACACTGCCCCTCACCCACTGCCCCTCACCCACTGCCCCTCACCCACTGCCCCTCACCCACTGCCCCTCACCCACTGCCCCTCACCCACTGACTCTGCCCCTCACCCACTGCCCCTCACCCACTGCCCCTCACCCACTGACTCTGCCCCTCACCCACTGCCCCTCACCCACTGCCCCTCACCCACTGCCCCTCACCCACTGCCCCTCACCCACTGCCCCTCACCCACTGCCCCTCACCCACTGACTCTGCCCCTCACCCACTGCCCCTCACCCACTGCCCCTCACCCACTGCCCCTCACCCACTGCCCCTCACCCACTGACGCTCACCCACTGCCCCTCACCCACTGACTCTGCCCCTCAGCCAGTGTGGGGGCCTGGGTTGGCAGCCCGTCATTGCCCGTCACCCACCTGCGGGTTGAGCTGCCCACAGGAGGGCGGGCAGCAGCAGCAGCAGCAGCAGCGGGCACCCCATGGTCTGTCCGGGTCTGTCCGGGTCCCGGGGAGTCTGTGAGTCCTGGGCGCATGCGCGGTTGAATTTAAGGAGGTGAAAAATAGCCGAGTCTGTCCAATCAGCAGCGCAGCTGGCCGCGCGTCACCGGTTGCCGGGTAGAGTGGAGTTCGGGAGGTTAGCTCATGAAAGCGAAAGCTGAATACAATACAACACAATACAATATACAATATAGAAACATAGAAACATAGAAAATAGGTGCAGGAGTAGGCCATTCGGCCCTTCGAGCCTGCACCGCCATTCAATATGATCATGGCTGATCATCCAACTCAGTATCCCGTACCTGCCTTCTCTCCATACCCCCTGATCCCTTTAGCCACAAGGGCCACATCTAACTCCCTCTTAAATATAGCCAATGAACTGGCCTCAACTACCTTCTGTGGCAGAGAATTCCACAGATTCACCACTCTCTGTGTGAAAAAAAACTTTCTCATCTCGTTCCTAAAAGACTTCCCCGTTATCCTTAAACTGTGACCCCTTGTTCTGGACTTCCCCAACATCGGGAATAATCTTCCTGCATCTAGCCTGTCCAACCCCTTAAGAATTTTGTAAGTTTCTATAAGATCCCCCCTCAATCTTCTAAATTCCAGCGAGTACAAGCCGAGTCTATCCAATCTTTCTTCATATGAAACTCCTGCCATCCCAGGAATCAATCTGGTGAACCTTCTTTGTGGCAAGAATGTCTTTCCACAGATTAGGAGACCAAAACTGTACGAAATTCTCCAGGTGTGGTCTCACCAATGCCCTGTACAACTGCAGCAGAACTTCCCTGCTCCTATTCTCAAATCCCCTCGTTATGAATGCCTACATACCATTCGCTTTCTTCACTGCCTGCTGCACCTGCATGCCTACTTTCAATGACTGGTGTACCACGACACCCAGGTCTCGTTGCATCTCCCCTTGTCCTAATTGGCCACCATTCAGTTAATAGTCTGCTTTCCTGTTCTTGCCACCAAAGTGGATAACCTCACATTTATGTGGATAACTTCACATTTATAGTGGATAACCTCACATTTATCTTTATTGCCATTGTACAGGGGTACAACGAGATTGGGAATGCGCCTCCCATACGATGCAATAATCAATTAGCTAATCGGTATTAATTTAAACAACCCAATGAAACAAATTAGAAGTTTTAAAACAGAATAAAGTGCAAGTAGATCTGTGCCGGTTCACTGTGCGATGTGACCGCCCGGCTCAGCAGGTTCATAGCAGCTATGGCCCTGGGGATGAAGCTGTTCCTGAGTCTGGAGGTGTGGGCATAGAAGGCCTTGTATCGTCTGCCCGATGGTAGAAGTTCGAACAGACTGTTGCAGGGGTGTGAAGAGTCTTTGTGGATGCTGGTGTCTTTTCTGAGGCATCGTGTGTTGTAGATGCCCTCCAAGGCTGGTAGCTGTGTTCTGATGGTCCTCTGAGCTCTATGGACTACCCACACAGACCCTGACACACACACCCTGACACACAGACCCTGACTCACACCCTGACACACACACCCTGACATACACCCACACACACAGGCCCTGACACACACAACCTGACACACAGACCCTGACACACACCCTGACACAAACACACTGAGCCAAACACCGACACACAGACCCTGACACACAGATCCTGACACACACACACCCTGACACACACACGCGCACCCTCACACACACCCTGACACACAACCTGGGGACAGACCCTGACACACAGGCCCCGACACAGACCATGACATAGACCCTGAGACACAGACCCTGAGACACAGACCCTGGGGACAGACTCTGACAGAGACCCTGGGACAGACCATGGGACAGACTAAGGGCAGTCCCTGAGACAGAATCGAAGGGCAGAGACTAGGGACTGACCAGGGGCACGGACGTAGATGAGGGAGACCCTGTGGACACAGACCCTGGGGCCACAGCCGCGACACACACACACACACACACACACACACACACACACACACACACACACACACACACACACACACACACTCACACACACACACACACTCCCACACACTCTCTCTCACACACACACACACACACACACACACACTCACACACACACACACACACACACACACACACACACACACTCTCTCTCACACACACACACACACACACGCACACACACACACTCCCACACACACACTCTCTCTCACACACACACACACACACTCACACACACACACACACACACACACACACTCTCTCTCACACACACACACACACACTCACACACACACGCACACACACACACTCCCACACACACACACACACACTCTCTCTCACACACACACACACACACTCCCACACACACACACACACACACACTCCCACACACACACACACACACACACTCTCTCTCACACACTCACACACACACTCACACACACACGCACACACACACACACACACACACCCTAGGTACACAGATCCTGAGACCCAGACCGTGGGGAATGAACCCTAAGACACAGACCGTGGGGACACAGACCATCGGGCGGATCCTGAGACACGGACTCTATGACATGACCCCAGGGGGCACAGACCCTGGGGACATGAGTCCTGAGTCATAGACATTGTGGTGGGTTTGTGGAACGATCTGCCAGAGTATGTGGTTGAGACAGGTGCTATAACCGCACTTAAGTGACACTTGGACAGGTACATGGATGGGAAATGTTTAGAGGGGTTTGGGCCAAATGTGGGTAAATGCGACTGGCTTAGAAGGGCCGGCATTAATGAGTCGGGCCGAATGGCCTGTTTCCATGCTCTTTGACTTTGTAATAAACAAAACAGCAGCCTGTGAGAACTCAGCGGGTCGAGCAGCATCTGTGGAGATGAAAGGGGTAGAAAGGGGCCTGTGGCTGTTTCGGGCTGAGACTCTGCATCAGGGGCTGTGAATGCAGGGTCTGCACCTGAAACAACAACAACATGCACCGTCTCCACCACGGATCCCCTTTCCAGATCCCAGCGAATGCAGTGTGTTGTCCCTCACCGACACCGAGCCTTGTCCACCGCCTCCAGCCCCCCCCCCCCCCCCCCTCCCCCACCCCACCTCCAGCTCTGATCTGCGGCAGGGAGCCGGGCGGGGGTTGGGACGTGGACATTGATCTCCCCCGCTCTCCAGTAACGCCGCCTCGTCAGTGAAGCGTTTGCAGCTCTCGCTGTTTCAGTTTCCAGCTGCGGCTTCGCTTGGGGCGCAGTGACTCAGATCCGCGCCCAGCCACGGGGAGTTTCCCAGGGCAAGGGGTGGCTGGTGGCATCGCGCACAGAGACACGATCTGACAGGGTCGTGGACAGGCGCAGCAGTCAGAGAGCTTTGTCAGGGTGTGTGAGTGAGAGGGAGAGAGAGAGAGAGAGAGGGCAGTGGGACAGTGAGAGGTGGAGAGAGAAACAGCCAACGGGACAAAACCACAGTCAGAGGGACTGTGAGATAGAGAGGCGCAGACAGAGAGAGAGAGATACAGAGAGAGAGAGAGAGGGAGAGAGAGAGAGAGGGGGCGGAGAGAGAGGGAGAGAGAGAGAGAGGGGGCGGGGAGAGAGAGACAGGGAGAGAGGGAGGGGGAGTTTAAGAAACAGTCAGACAGGTACATGGACAGGACAGGTGTTCAGAGATTTGGACCAAGCGCAGGCAAGTGGGGCTAGTCTAGCTGGGACATTGCTGGCCGAAGGGCGAGTTGGGCCGAAGGGCCTGTTTCCACACTGTATCACTCTCTGACGGTGGCTGAATATTAGGGCTGCGCGCGGTCTTTGGGCGGCGGGTGATTCAGAGACAGAAACACAACCTGTGCAGCCTCGCTCTACCCAGCAACTGGTGACTCACAGCCGCGCTCTGCTCCCATTGGCCGCGCCACGGCTGCCAGCCGCGCCCCGCTGCAGCTTGGAAATCCCCAGACAGCGGGGGGGGGGAGAGGGGGAGAGGGGGAGGGGGGAAGGGGAGGGGAGAGGGGACGGGAATTGGGGAGTGGGAGGGGAGGGGGAGGGTAGGGGTAGTGGGAGGGGAGAGGGGAGGGGAGAGGGAGGAGAGAGGGGAGGGGAGAGGGGGAGGGGAGAGGGGGAGGGGTAGTGGGAGGGGAGAGGAGAGGAAGGGGAGGGGGAGAGGGGAGGGGAAAGGGGGAGGGGAGGGGAGAGGGGGTGGGAGAGGAGAAGGGGAGGGGGATAGGAGAGGAGCGGGAAGGGGAGGAGAGGGGGAGGGGATAGGGGAGAGGAGAGGGGGAGGTGGAGGGAAGAGTGGGGGGGGGAGAAGGGGAGGGGTGAGGGGGGGGAGAGTGGGGGTGAGAGGGGAGGATAGGGGAGAGGGAGAGGGGACGGGGAAGGGGAGAGGGGTAGGGGGAGTCGGAGGGGAGAAGGGGAGGGGAGAGGTGGAAGGGAGAAGGGGAGGGAGAGGGGGAGGGGATAGGGGAGGAGAGACGGGGGGGGAGAGGAGAGGGGGAAGGGAGGGGAGAGGGGGAGGGGGAGAGGAGGGGGGGAGGGGAGATGGGGAGGGGAGGGGGAGTGGGGTGAGAGAGGAGGAGGGAAGGGGAGGGGGGGTGGGAGAGGAGAGGGGAGGAGAGGGTGGAGAGGGAGAGGGGAGGGAAAAGCAGAGGGGAGAGGGGGGAGGGGAGGGGAGAGTGGGGGAGAGGTGGTGGGTAGAGGGGAGGGGAGAGGTGGAAGGGAGAAGGGGAGGGGAGAAGCAGAGGGAGGGGAGGGGAGGGGAGAGGGGAAAGAAGAGAGGGAGAGAGAGAGAGAGAGAGAGAGAGAGAGAGAGAGATGGAGCTGGGGCAGAGAGGCAGCAGGTCCTTTGTGATCACAGCACCTTTCCCTGCCCTGCTCTCGAGAGAGTCAGTCTTTATTCCGCGAGGAGAGGTGAGCACTCTCTCTCTCTCTCCCGTGTCTTACCCCACACAGACTGACCAGTTCAGCCCCACGATGCTCCCACATTCACAGCGATGACCACGGGTCACTGGTCACACGCCTGTCCACTGACACCCCCTCTGTCCAGTGCACTGGCCCGGACACTCCTTCTGAACAGTGCACTGGCACAGGTATGGCATGGTCTGGTACTTTATTTGTCACCTGTACCGAGGTACAGGGACATTCATTATTGGATACAGTTGAGAACAAGTATCACTGTACATGAGCACTGAGATACATATTAGATGAGCATTGCAGATACAGTGGTGTTGGACAGCAGCAGCACAGTGAGACAGAATACAACGTTGCCAGTGTGGCGCCATGTTGAAGTGCCAGTTGTTGTGAGTGCTGGGATGTTGATCTGATCGTGAGGGCCCGTTGTCCTGGCGGCGGTGCAGGGTCGGTCTGGCCAAGCGTGGCCGTGGTGTCCCCCACCGCTGTTCCACCGCGTCTGGTCCACGTGCTCGGCCTCTTCCCCCGTCGCCAGGTGCAGCCGAGCCCCAGGCAGCTGCAGGGCCTCCAGCGGCCCACTCCCCCGTCGAGGCCGTGCACTCCCTATGCCCAACGGCCCTCCAGCTGGGTTCCCGTGGGTCCTCGATACGTGGCGGGCGAGCCGGGTCTTCCGGGCTGGCGGCCCTTTGGTGTCCATCTCCTGCAGTCTGTCCAAGTGCGAGGCGGTGCATTTTGGGACGTCGAACGAGGGCAGGACACACTCAGGCCATTTAAAACTGAGGCGAAAAGGAACTTTTTCACCCAGAGAGTTGTGAATTTGTGGAATTCTCTGCCACAGAGGGCAGTGGAGGCCAGATCACTGGAAGAATTTAAGTGAGAGTTCGATAGACCTCTGGGGTGTAGTGGAATCAGGTGATATGGGGAGATGTTGGGCACAGGTTACTGATTGTGGATGATCAGCCATGATCACAATGAATGGCATTGTGGGCTCGAAGGGCCGAATGACCTCCTCCTGCCCCTATTTTTCTATTCTATGTTTCTAAATGGTAGGCCTCTGGGTGGTGTTGTAGAGCAGAGGGTTCTGGGAATGCAGATGTATAGTTCCTTGAAGGTGGAGTGGCAGGTAGATAAGGTTGTCAAAAAAGGCTTTTGGCACTTCGGCCTTCATCAGTCAGAGCATTTAATATAGAAGTTGAAAAAGACGTTGGTGAGACGTTTTATAACATTGTGTTCAGTTTAGTTTAGAGATAATTTAGAGTTCTGAGCACCATGTTATAGGAAAGATGTTGTCAAGCTTGAAAGGGTTCAGAAAACATTTACGAGGATGTTGCCAAGACTAGAGGATGTGAGCTATAGGAGAGATTGAGTAGGCTGGGTCTCTATTCCATGGATCGCAAGAGGATGAGGGGAGGTCTTATAGAGGTAAACAAAACCATGAGAGGAATAGATCGGGTAGATGCACAGTCTTTTGCCCAGAGTTGGGGAATCGAGGACCAGAGGACATAGTTTCAAGGTGAAGGGGCAACGATTTAATAGGAATCCGAGGGGGTAACTTTTTCACACAAAAGGGGGTGGGTGTATGGAACAAGCTGCCAGAGGGGGGTAGTTGAGGCAGCGACTATCCCATCGTTTAAGAAAGAGTCAGACAGGGAGGGGAGAGTGGGAGGGGAGAGGAGGAGAGGGGGAGGGGAGAGCGGGAGGGAAGGGAAGGGGGCTAGGGGAGGGGAGGGGGGAGGGAGAGGTGGAAGGGGGAGGGGAGAGGGGGAGGGGAGATAGAGGGGAGGGAGAGGGGAGGGGAGAGGAGGGGATAGGGGAGCGGAGCAGAGAGGGGGGGAAGGATGGGAGGACGAGATGGAATGGGGAAAGGGGACGATGGGGAGGGGGAGTGAGGGTTGGGGTGAAGGAGACGAGGGAGAGGACGGAGGGGAGAGGAGGAAGGAGAGAGGAGAAGGGAAGGCGAGGGGGAAGGGGAGAGGGAGGGGTGAGGATGGAGGGGGAGAGGAGTAAGGGGAGAAGGAGTGGAGAGGGGGGAGGGTGAGAGGGGGAAGAGAGAGAGGGGAATGGAGAAGGGAGAGGGGCAAGGAGGAGAGGGGTCGGAGGGGGCAGGGGAGAGGGGGTGAGGGGCAAGGGACAGAAAAGACAAGGGGCAGGGATTATGGTAAATGGGGTAGCAGAGCCAAGGGAAGGGAAGACCTATGGAGGGCATGCAGCGTAGGTTCACTAGGTTAATTCCCGGAATAGCGGGACTGTCGTATGTTGAAAGGCTGGAGCGATTGGGCTTGGATACACTGGAATTTAGAAGGATGAGGGGGGATCTTATTGAAACATATAAGATAATTAGGGGATTGGACACATTGGAGGCAGGAAACATGTTCCCAAATTATGGGGGAGTCCAGAACAAGGGGCCACAGTTTAAGAATAAGGGGTAGGCCATTTAGAACGGAGATGAGGAAGAACTTTTTCAGTCAGAGAGTGGTGAAGGTGTGGAATTCTGTGCCTCAGAAGTTCATTGGATGCTTTCAAGAGAGAGCTGGATAGAGCTCTTAAGGATAGCGGAGTGAGGGGGTATGGGGAGAAGGCAGGAACGGGGTACTTATTGAGAGTGATCAGCCATGATCGCATTGAATGGCGGTGCTGGCTCGAAGGGCCGAATGGCCTCCTCCTGCACCTATTGTCTATTGTCTATTGTCTATTGTAGTTGAGGCAGCGACTATCCCATCGTTTAAGAAACAGTCAGACAGGTACATGGACAGGACAGGTGTTCAGGGATATGGACCAAGCGCAGGCAAGTGGGGTTAGTCTAGCTGGGACATTGCTGGCCGAAGGGCGAGTTGGGCCGAAGGGCCTGTTTCCACACTGTATCACTCTCTGACGGTGGCTGAATATTAGAGCTGCGCGCGGCCTTTGGGCGGCGGGTGATTCAGAGACAGAAACACAACCTGTGCAGCCTCGCTCTACCCAGCAACTGGTGACTCACAGCCGCGCTCTGCTCCCATTGGCCGCGACACGGCTGCCAGCCGCGCCCCGCTGCAGCTTGGAAATCAACAGACAGCGGCGGGGGGGGGGGGGGAGGGGAGAGGGGAGGAGGGGAGGAGGGGAGATGGGGAGGGGAGAAGAAAGGGAGGGAGAGGAGCGGGTAGGAAGAGGAGAGGGGGTGGGGAGAGGGAGAGAGGTGAGGGGGAGAAGTAGGGGGAGAGGGTTGGGGACAGGGGAGAGAGGATGGGATAGGGGAGGGGAGCGGAGCGGAGAGGGGGTGGGGACAGGGGGAGGGTAGGGGGAGAGGGAGTGGGGAAAGAGGACGAAGGGGAGGGGGAGTGAGGGTCGAGGTGAAGGAGATGAGGAGAGGAGGAGGGGAGAGGGGAAGGGGAGGAGAGGACAGGGGAAGGGGAGAGGAGAGGGGGAGGGAGAGAGGGGAAGGGAGAAGGGAGAGGGGCAAGGAGGAGAGGGGAGGGAGGGGGCAGGGGCACAGGGGAGTGTGGGACAAGGGTGAGAAAAGACAATGGCGGTATGATGGTAAATGGGGTAGCAGAGCATTGGGTAGAGGGAAGGGGACATGGGTGAGAGAGGAGACAAGGGGGTGGGGGAGAGGAGACATGGTTTGGGGGAGCGGAGGGCGCAAATGGGTAGGGGAATAGGTGATGGGGAGGGCAGTGTGTAATGGGAGGGGGGGGGGATTCTGTACCAGCTGTAACTTTTATCCCGTATCTGTGCACCCATTGGTTATATTCATGTACAGTGCTGTCTTTTCATTGACTGGATAGCGGACAAACAAAAGCTGTTCACTGTAGCTCAGTACCCGTGACGATAATAATCCAAACTAAAGTGGCCAAGGGGGGAGTGGGATGGCCGGGAGTGGAGGGGAGGGGGGATACAGGGAGAAAGATCGGACAGTGATGGGGGGGGGGGGAGTAGAATGAGAGGCAGATGTGGGGTGGTGGGAGAGGGGAGGGGTGTGGACAGGCTGGGACAGGTATGGTGGTGCGAGAAGGTTGGGACGGTGAAGGGGGGAGGGGGAGGGGAGAGGGGGAGGGGAGAGGGGGAGGGGAGAGGGTAGAGGAGAGGGGAGAGGGTAGAGGGAGAGGGGGAGTGGAGAGAGACGAGGGGGAGATGGAGAAGGAGAGGGGGTGGGGACAGGGGAGAGGGCAGGGCAGTGGGTAGAGGGGGGAGGGGGAGAGGACGTCATGGCGCCATTTTAGTTGGCAGAAACATTTTAAAAGGAAAATAACAAAAATCTGTGAATGGAGAGATGAGATATATTGCGCATTTTAATGATATAATCACACATATTGTTCCCCCAAAACACTGATTACACCGCGAGAGGCGGATCAGCGGTGTGTTTTGCCGACTAAAATGGCTGCTTTGCGGACCACAGTTCAGCATTTGCGATTTTACCGAGTGCGTGTCGGTCGCCTCGGTAGGGGTCGAGCTGTCTGTCCGTGGGCCAGGGGGGAGAGAGTGAAAGTTTTGTTGCCTCCATCACAGTGAGGGGGTGTTTGGAGTCACTGTGATGGATGTTTGTGTTGGGGTCGTGTGTCTTGTATTCTTTTCTTTTTTGTTGTGTTCTGTGACTGCTGGAAATGTGATTCCGTTCGGTATCTCTGTACCGAATGACAATAAAGATCTGTATTCTGTATTCTGTATTTTAACGCGGTGGGTCCATCCGGCTCCTCTAGTATCTTTGATCCAGAGACAGGAATTCAACCTGTGCAGCCTCGCTCTACCCAGCAACTGATGACTCACAGCTGTGCTCTGCTCCCTTTGCATTTGTCTTCACTGAGGAAGATACACACAATCTCCCAAATGTTCTAGGGGCCGGAGAACCTAGGGCGATGGAGGAACTGAAGGAAATCCACATTAGGCAGGAAATGGTTTTGGGTAGACTGATGGGACTGAAGGCTGATAAATCCCCAGGGCCTGATGGTCTGCATCCCAGGGTACTTAAGGAGGTGGCTCTAGAAATAGTGGAAGCATTGGAGATCATTTTTCAATGTTCTATAGATTCAGGATCAGTTCCTGTGGATTGGAGGATAGCAAATGATATCCCACTTTTTAAGAAAGGAGGGGAGAGAGAAAACGGGTAATTATAGACCAGTTAGTCTGACATCAGTGGTGGGGAAGATGCTGGAGTCAATTATAAAAGACGAAATTGCTGAGCATTTGGATAGCAGTAACAGGATCATTCCGAGTCAGCATGGATTTACGAAGGGGAAATCATGCTTGACAAATCTACTGGAATTTTTTGAGGATGTAACTAGGAAAATTGACAGGGGAGAGTCAGTGGATGTGGTGTACCTCGACTTTCAGAAAGCCTTCGACAAGGTCCCACATAGGAGATTAGTGGGCAAAATTGGAGCTCATGGTATTGGGGGTAGGGTACTGACATGGATAGAAAATTGGTTGACAGACAGAAAGCAAAGAGTGGGGATAAATGGGTCCCTTTCGGAATGGCAGGCAGTGACCAGTGGGGTACCGCAAGGTTCGGTGCTGGGACCCCAGCTATTTACGATATACATTAATGACTTAGATTAACTGCACTGTAAGGAGTTTGTACGTTCTCCCCGTGACCTGCGTGGGTTTTCTCCGAGATCTTCGGTTTCCTCCCACACTCCAAAGACGTACAGGTTTGTAGGTTAATTGGCTGGGTAAATGTAAAAATTGTCCCTAGTGGGTGTAGGATAGTGTTAATGTACGGGGATCGCTGGGCGGCGCGGACTTGGTGGGCCGAAAAGGCCTGTTTCTGCGCTGTATATATATGATATGATATGATATATGTATGATATGAAGGGATTAAAAGTACCATTAGCAAATTTGCAGATGATACTAAGCTGGGGGGTAGTGTGAATTGTGTGGAAGATGCAATAAGGCTGCAGGGTGACTTGGACAGGTTGTGTGAGTGGGCGGATACATGGCAGATGCAGTTTAATGTAGATAAGTGTGAGGTTATTCAGTTTGGAAGTAAGAATAGAAAGGCAGATTATTATCTGAATGGTGTCAAGTTAGGAAGAGGGGATGTTCAACGAGATTTGGGTGTCCTAGTGCATCAGTCACTGAAAGGAAGCATGCAGGTAGAGCAGGCAGTAAAGAAAGCCAATGGAATGTTGGCCTTCGTAACAAGAGGAGTTGAGTATAGGAGCAAAGAGGTCCTTCTGCAGTTGTACAGGGCCCTAGTGAGACCGCACCTGGAGTACTGTGTGCAGTTTTGGTCTCCAAATTTGAGGAAGGATATTCTTGCTATTGAGGGCGTGCAGCGTAGGTTCACTAGGTTAATTCCCGGAATGGCGGGACTGTCGTATGTTGAAAGGCTGGAGCAATTAGGCTTGTATACACTGGAATTTAGAAGGATGAGGGGGGATCTTATTGAAACATATAAGATAATTAGGGGATTGGACACATTAGAGGCAGGAAACATGTTCTCAATGTTGGGGGAGTCCAGAACAAGGGCCACAGTTTAAGAATAAGGGGTAGGCCATTTAGAACGGAGATGAGGAAGAACTTTTTCAGTCAGAGAGTGGTGAAGGTGTGGAATTCTCTGCCTCAGAAGGCAGTGGAGGCCAGTTCGTTGGATGCTTTCAAGAGAGAGCTGGATAGAGCTCTTAAGGATAGCGGAGTGAGGGGGTATGGGGAGAAGGCAGGAACGGGGTACTGATTGAGAGTGATCAGCCATGATCGATTTGAAAGGCGGAGCTGGCTCGAAGGGCTGAATGGCCTCCTCCTGCACCTATTGTCTATTGTCTATTGTCATTGGCCGCGCCACGGCTGGCAGCTTGGAAATCCCCAGACAGCGTGGGAGAGGGGAGAGGGGGAGGGGAGAGGGGGGTGAGGGGGAGGGAGAGGGGGAGGGGAGAGGAAGATGGGAGAGGGGGTGGGTAGAGGGGGAGGGGAGGGAGGGGTGAGGGGGGGAGGGGAGGAGAGAGGGGAAGGGAGGGGAAAGGGGAGGGGGAGAGGGGGAGGGGAGAGGGTGATGGAGAGGGGAGAAGGGAGAGGGAGAGGGGAGGGGAGAGGGGGATTGGAGAGGGGGAAGGAAGTGGGAGAGGGAGAGGGGATGAGAGAGGGGAGGGAAGAGGGGAGAGGGGGTGGGGAGAGGGGGAGGGAAGGGAGAGGTGGGAGGGCGAGGGGAGAGGGGGAGGGTGCGGGGAGAGGGCAGGGGAGAGGGAGAGGGGAAGGGAGAGGAAAGGGGGAGGGGAGAGGTGAGAGGAGCGGCACGGTAGCGCTGCGGTAGAGTTGCTGCTTTACAGCGAATGCAGCGCCGGAGACTCAGGTTCGATCTGACTACGGGTGCTGCACTGTAAGGAGTTTGTACGTTCTCCCCGTGACCTGCGTGGGAGAGGTGGAGGGGAGAGGGGGAGGGAAGAGGGGGAGGGGGAGAGGGGGAGGGAGAGGGGGAGGGGGGAGGGGGAGGGGGGAGGGAAGAGGGGGGAGGAGAGGGGGAGGGGACGAGTGAGTGGAGGGGGGAGGGGGAGGGGATAGGGAGAGGGGGAGGGGGAAGGTAGAGGCGAAGGGAGAAGGGGATGGAACGGGGGAGGGAAGGGGGAGGGGGAGGGGGAGGGGAGGGGAGAGGGGGGGAGAGGTGGAGGTGAGAGGGAGAGGGAGAAGGGAGTGGAGGAGTGGAGGGGAGAGGGAGAAGGGAGGGGGAGGCGGGAGGAGAAGGGGAGGGGAGAGGGGGAGGGGGAGGGTAGAGGCGAAGGGAGAAGCGGATGGGATCGGTGGAGGGGAGGGGGAAGGGGAGAGGGGAGGGGAGGGGAGAGGGGGAGAGGGGGGAGGGGAGAGGGAGAGGGAGAGGGAGGGGAGAGGGAGAGGCGAGATGGGGAGGGGGAGGGGAGAGAGGGGGAGGGGAGGGGGATGGGAGAAGGGGAGGGTGAGAGGAGAGTGGGGGGGAGGGGAGATGGAGGAGGGGAGAGGGGGAGGGAGACGGGAAGCGGGAGGGGAGGGGAGAGGTGGAAGGGAGAGGGGGAGTGGGGGAGGGGAGAGGCGGAGAGGGACAGGGGAGAGGGGGAGGGGGGAGAGGAGAGGGGATAGGGGAGGGGAGAGGGGAGGGGACGAGGGAGTGGGGGAGGGGGAGGGGATAGGGGGAGGGTAGAGGCGAAGGGAGAAGCGGATGGGAACGGGGGAGGGAGGGGAGTGGGGGAGGGGAGAGGGGGAGAGGGACAGTGGAGAGGGGGAGGGTGAGAGGAGAGGGGGAGGGTAGAGGCGAAGGGAGAAGGGGATGGGAACGGGGGGGGAGGGGAGAGGGGGAGGGGGAGGGAAGAGGGGGAGGGGAGAGTGGGAGGGAGAGAGGATAGGGGGAGGGGATAGGGGAGGGACAGGTGAGTGTGGGAGGGGAGAGGAGCAGGGGAGAGGGGGAGGGGGGAGGGGAGAGGAGAGGGGATAGGGGAGGGGAGAGGGGGAGGGGACGAGGGAGTGGGGGATGGGGAGGGGGAGGGGATAGGGAGAGGGGGAGGGGGAGGGTAGAGGCGAAGGAGAAGGGGATGGGAACGGGGAGGGGAGGGGAGAGGGGGGGGAGGGGAGGGAGAGGAGGAGAGAGGGGGAGGGGAGAGGGAGAGGGGAGAAGGGAGTGGAGGAGGGTAGGGAGAGAGGGAGAAGGGAGGGGGGAGGAGGGAGAAGGGGAGGGTAGAGGGGGAGGGTAGAGGCGAAGGGAGAAGGGGATGGGAACGGGGAAGGGGAGAGGGGTAGGGGAGGGGAGAGGGAGGGGGGAGGCGAGATGGGGAGGGGGTGGGAAGAGAGGGAGGGGGAGGGGAGAGGGGAGAGGGGGAGGGTAGAGGCGAAGGGAGAAGGGGATGGGAATGGGGGAGGGGGAGGGGGAGGGGAGAGAGGTGGGGAGAGGGGGAGGGGAGAGTGGGGGGAGGGTGGAGGGAGAGGGGAGAGGGGGAGGGAGAGGGGGAGGGGAGGGGAGGGGGAGAGGGGAATGGGAGATGGGGAGTGGGGAGTATGGGAGAAGGGGAGGGGAGGGGGGAGGGGAGGGGAGGGGAGAGGGGAGAGAGAGGGAGGGGAGGGGGTGGGAGAAGGGGAGGGGAGGGGGAGGGGAGGGTGGGGGGAGAGGGGGAGGGGAGAGTGGGGGGAGAGGGGGAGGGGAGGTGGAGGAGGAGAGAGGGGGAGGGAGACGGGGAGGAGAAGGGTAGAGGTGGAAGGGAGAAGGGGAGGGGAGAGGGAGAGGGGAGGGGAGGAGGGAAAGGGGAGAGCAGAGGGGCGGGGGGTATGGGGGAGGGGAGGGGGTGAGAGAGGAGAGAGGGGAGGGGGAGGGTAGAGGTGGAAGGGAGGGGAGATGGGGGGGGGGAGAGGGGGAAGGGAGATGGGGAAGGGGAGAGGGAGGGAGAGGGGAGAGTGTGAGGGGGAGTAGAGAGGGGGAGGGGGGAGGGAGAGGGTGAGGGGAGAGGGAGGGGGAGAGGGGGAGGGAAGGGAGAGGAGAGGGGGGGATGAAGAGGGGGAAAGGAGAGGGAGCGAGTGGGATGGGAGAAGGGGAGGGGAGAGGGGGGTGGGAGAGGAGAGGGGGAGAGGTGGAAGTGGAGGGGGAGGGGAGAGGGGAGCGGAGGGGAGAGGGTGGTGGGAGAGGAGAGGGGGAGGGGAGGGGGTGGGAGAGGAGAGGGGGAGGGGAGAGGGGGTTGGCAGAGGAGGAGGGGGAGGGGAGATGGGGAGGGGAGGGGGGTGGGAGGGGGTGGAGGGTGGAGGGGGAGGGGGATAGGAGGGAGGGGAGATGAGAGGGAGAGGGGAGGAGAGGGGGAGGGGAAGAGGGGAAGGGTGTGGGGAGAGGGGGGGGGGAGAGCGGGAGGGGAGAGCGGGAGAGGGAGTGGAGAGGGAGAGGAGAGGGAGAGGGAGAGGGAGAGGGAGAGGGAGAGGGAGAGGGAGAGGGAGAGGGAGAGGGAGAGGGAGAGGGAGAGGGAGGGAGAGGGAGAGGGAGAGGGAGAGGGAGAGGGAGAGGAGAGGGAGAGGGAGAGGGAGAGGGAGAGGGAGAGGGGAGAGGGGGAGGGGAGAGGGGAGAGGGAGAGGGAGGTGGTGAGGGAACAGGGTAGAGGGCAGGGGATAGGGGAGGTGGAGGAAGGGGAAGGCGAGAGCAGATGTGAGGGGGGTGCGGAGGGGATTGGGGAGGTGAGAGGGGGAAGGGAGGGGAGAGAGGGAAGGGAGGGGAGAGGGGGAAGGGAGGGGAGAGGGGAACGGAGGGGAGAGGGGAATGGGACAGGGGTAGGGTAGGGGGAGTGGGAGTGGAGGGGGGGGATGGGGAGAGGGAGAGGGGTAGGGTAGGGGAGGGGAGGGGAGAGTGGGAGGGGGAGGAGAGAGGGGGAGGGGAGAGGGAATGGGAGAGGGAGAGGGGAGAGAGGCTGAGGGAGGGGGAGGGGAGAGGGGGAGGGGGAAAGGAGGGGAGAGGGGGATGAAGAGGGGGATGGGAGAGGAGCAAGGGGGATGGGAGAGAGAGAGGGGGTGGGTGAGGAGAGGGGGAGAGAGTGAGGGCGAGCGGAGGGGAGAGGGGATGGGAGGGGGTGGGAGAGGAGAAGGGGAGAGGAGAGGGGAGGAGAGGGGGGGGAGGGGAGTGAGAGGGAGGGAAGGGTGGGTGGAGGGATGGGAGGGGTATAGGAGGGAGGAGAGAGGGGGCGGGAGAGGGGGAGGGGAGAGGGAAGAGGGGAGTGGGGTGGGAGGGGAGAGGGGGAGGGCAGGGGAGACGGAGAGTGGGAGGGGTGATGGGGAAAGGGGGACGGGAGGGGGAGAGGGAGAGGGGAAGGGAGAGCGGGATGGGGATGGGGATGGGGAAGGGAGACTGGGCGGGGGCATGTGGGAGGGGAGAAGGGGAGGGGAGGGGGGAGGGGACAGGGAACGGTGAGAGGGAGAGGGGGGAGGTGAGAGGGGGAGGTGAGAGGGGGAGGTAGAGGGGGGAGGAGAGGGGGAGGATGAGGGGAGAGGGGGAAAGAGAGGGGAGAGGGGAGGGAAAGGAGAGAGTGGGAGGGAGAGGGAGTGGGTAAGGGGAGGAGGAGTGGGGGAGAGGGAAGATGGGAAAGGGGGAGGGGAGGGGGAGGGGGAAGAAGAGGGATGTGAGGTAGGGAGGGTTAGAGGGAGAGTGTAGAGGGAGGGGAGGAAGGGGAGGGGGAGTGGGGAGTGAGAGGGGAGTGGAGGAGGGTAAAGGGGAGGGGAGAGAGGAAGGGGGGGAGGTTGAGGGAGAGGGGGGAGCGAAGGGTGGTGTGTGGGGGAAGGGGAGAGGAGGAGGGGAGGGTGTGAGGGGGAGGAGAGACCGAAGGCAAGGATGACGATAAATGGGGTAGAGGAACCAATGGTGTGGGATAGACAGGACATGGGGTGAGGGGGGGGGGGGGGGCAAGGTGGGAGAGGAGAGAGGGGATAAGGTATGAGGCGGCGGAGGGTCAAAGGGGGACGGGAATAGGTGAGGTGGCAGGGGAGTGGGCAGAGGGGGAGTGGGCAATGGGGAGAAGGGGGGGGGATTCTGTAGGAGCTGTTGTCTTTAGCCTGTATCTGCACCGTGCACAGTTTGATTATATTCATGAGTGTAGTTTTTTCATTGACTGGAGAGCACACACACACACACACAAACTATTCACTGTACCTCAGTACCCGTGACGATAATAAACCGGACTCCTCCCGTGGGGGACGGCGCGGAGTGGAGGGGGGTGGGGTACACGGTGAAAGGTAGGGGGCAGTGAAAGGGGGAGTAGAATGAGAGGCAGGGATGGGGTAGTGGGAGAGGGGAGGGGGGTGGGTTGTGACGGAGGACAGGCTGGGGCAGGTGTGGGGTGGTGAAGAGAGGGATAGAGGTACAATAAAACCTTGTTCACATACCCATCGACAAAAACAACACACCAAATCAGATTCTACACTAATTGCATATAATATTTCTGAAAGAAAAAAGAATAAGATCAAAAACATAACTTGGACAATAAACCAATCCCCTGGTAGCGAAGACATGGCTGTCTACGTCCATTACTGAGATAATATCTGGGTTGTGTAGGTTGGTTCAAGAACCTTATCTCCTCTCACCTCTTATCCCTGGCCTTTAACCAATGGCCTTTGGTTGAGTTTAGTTTAGTTTTGTTTAGTTTAGAGTGCGGAAACAGGCCCTTCGATGTAGCAAGTCCGCACCGACCAGCGCTCCCCGCACACTAACACGATCCTACACACACTGGGGACAATTTACATTTATACCAAGCCAATTAACATACAAACCTGTACGTTTTTGGAGTGTGGGAGGAAACCGGACCCGGAGAAAATCCACTTAGTTCACGGGGAGAACGAACAAACTCCGCACAGCCAGCACCTGTAGTGGGGATTGAATCCGCTGGCTTTGTCAGGCAGTAACACGACCGCTGCGCCCGATGGAGAAAGGTTCTGGAGAAATGTTTCCGATGACTCTTGGGGCCTTTTGGAAACCAAATAATAAACCACGGCATATCCAAGTTGAAGGTGTTGAAGGTTATTGTCGATGCCACAGGTAGGGAGAGGTACAGGTACAACGGCATTGCTTGCTGCAGCATCACAGGCACAGTGACCCTGACACGGCACATAGCCACCTTTTTCTCCCTCCCTCCTCTGCCCCCTTCCACCCCGTCCTCTCCCACATCCTCCCTCCCTGTCCCCATCCCTCCCCGCTCTGCTCCTCCTTTTACCCCTCCCCCTCCTCTTCCCCATGTCCCCCTCTTTCCCTCCTTTCCCCCTCCCTCCCTCCTCTTGCCCCTCACTCCACGCCCGCTCCCTCTCTCCTCTGCCCCACTCCCCCGGCAGGTGGGGGAGAAGCGGGTGGGAGAGGAGGCCGGGGAGAGGAGGCGGCGAGAATGGGGAGGTAACTGTGAAGAGGGTGGAGTTAGATGTGTCGGGGGCTGGGGGCTGGGGGGAGTTAAGAGGGAGTGAGGTCCGGAGAGGGGAGGAGATTGCGGGGGATTGACCGGGGGCGGGGTTTGGAGTGGGACTTGGATGGGAGCGGGTGGGGAGGGAGTTGGTGAAGGGGGTGGTGTTGAGGGGGTTGATGGTGAGGTAGGGGGAGGGAGTTAGAGGGGGAGAGGGAGTTGCGGAGGGGGGGGCGTGAGGAGGGGAGATGGAGTTAGACGGGGAGCAGAGGGAGCTGCAGGGGGGGGGGGTGAGGGTGGGAGAGGATGTTCCGATGCACCTTCCGAGAAGCATGGGGTCGTTCATTTCATCCCGACCGAGGGGCCGCCGGTTTTTGCCCGGGCACGGCGCCTCCCACCCGACAAGCTGGCCATGGCTCGAGAGGAGTTCCTAAACTTAGAGAGGCTGGGAATTGTTCGTCCTTCGAGTAGTCCGTGGGCCTCCCCCTTGCATATGGTTTCCAAAGCATCTGGGGGGTGGAGACCATGTGGGGATTTCCGTCGACTCAACGCGGCAACACGGCCGGACTGCTATCCGATTCCGCACATACAGGACTTCTCAGCCAGCCTGGAGGGGGCTACAATTTTTTCAAAAATCGATTTAGTGTGGGGATAACATCAGATCCCGGTCCACCCGCCGGACATTCCAAAGACGGCTACCATTACTCCGTTCGGGTTGTTTGAGTGATTGCGTATGCCTTTCGGCCTTAAAAATGCAGCTCAGGCATTCCAGCGTCTGATGGACCGGGTGGGTCGAGGGTTGCCGTTTGTGTTTATTTACCTCAATGACATTTTGATTGCCAGCCGTTCTGTCCAGGAGCACTTGGTCCACCTCCGCACGGTGTTCCAGAGGCTGCAAGACCACGGCCTGATTCTCCATCCGTCCAAACGCCAATTCGGCCTGTCAGCGGTGGATTTTTTGGGTCACCGGTTACATCGGCCGGAGCCACCCCTTTGCCAGCTAAGGTGAACGCGGTCCGCTCTTTCCCACGCCCTACTACCATCAAGGGCTTGCAGGAATTCGTGGGCATGGTGAACTTTTATCATCGGTTCGTGCCTGCAGCAGCTCGGGTCATGCGTCCCCTTTTTCCATGCCTCGCGGGTAACCCCGCTGAGTTGGTATGGTCCGCAGCTGCAGAGACGGCTTTTGTCACAGTCAAACAGGCCCTCGCCAACGCCACCATGCTGGTGCACCCGCGCTCCTCCGCCCCCACGGCTCTGATGGTGGACGCCTCAGATGTGGCGGTGGGTGGGGTTTTGGAGCAGCAGGTCGACGGTCACTGGCAGCCCCTGGCGTTTTTCAGCCGGCAGCTCTCTCGAGCCGAGCTCAAGTATAGTGCGTTTGATAGGGAGCTCCTGGCCCTCTATTTAGCAGTCCGCCACTTCCGTTATTTTTTGGAGGGCCGCTCTTTCGTGGCCTACACGGATCACAAACCTCTGACATTCGCTTTTGCTAAGGTTTCTGATCCGTGGTCGGCTCGCCAGCAGCGGCACCTCACCCTGATTTCGGAGTTTACCACCAATGTCCGTCATTTTGCGGGTAGGCTTAATGCCGTTGCTGATGCCCTGTCCCGGCCGGCCATTCCCTCCGTAGCCGTGGTAGGCGGACAGGTGGATTTCCAGGAGCTAGCGGAGGCTCAGCGCCTGGAAGGAACTGCCGGGGTGTACGCCTCCACAGCCTCGGGACTGCGTTTGGAACAGGTGGCGTGTGGCCCCACAGGTACCAAGTTGTGGTGTGACGTTTCCCTTCCACGCCCTCGCCCGGTGGTGCCTGCCGCCCTGCGGCATAAGGTTTTTGAGGCCATTGATGGCCTGGCTCATCCGTCCATCAGGGCGACATTAGCCATGGTGGCCGCCCGGTTTGTCTGGCACGGCCTGCGGAAGCAGGTGGCAGCCTGGGCACGCGCCTGCATTCCGTGCCAGACCTCCAAAGTTCATCGTCATGTCCAGCCCCCATACCAGAGATTCGACGTTCCCCCAGTCCGTTTTTTCCACATCCACGTGGATTTGGTGGGTCCATTGCCCTATTCCAGGGGTTATACTCATCTGCTGACGGTGGTGGATCGGTTTACACGTTGGCCGGAGGCGCTCCTGTTGTCGGACACCTCGGCGGCCTCCTGTGCACGGGCCCTGGCGTTGCATTGGGTGGCCCGTTTCGGCGTCCCGGCTATCATCACCACAGATAGGGGAGCCCAGTTCACCTCCTCCCTCTGGGCCGCGCTGGCACAGTTGTATAGGTCTCGTTTACAGCAGACCACCGCCTACCATCCCCAATGGTACCATCCCCAGTGGAGCGTTTCCATCGGCAGCTGAAGGCGTCCCTCTGTGCCCGACTGACCGGCCACGATTGGGCTGACCAGCTGCCTTGGGTCCTCCTCGGCATTTGTACGGCCCCAAAGGCCGAGCTAGGCACGTCCTCGGCCGAGCTCGTCTACGGTTCGCCCCTGCGGGTGCCGGGTGACATTCTCCCCTCCGCCCCCGCCTTGCCGCCGCCCGTCACGTCGGTGTTGGGTTCCCTCCGGGCACGGGTGGGTTCTCTGGCTCCAGTCCCGACCTCCAGGCACGGAAGTGCGGCGGTCCACGTCCCGTCGGACTTGAGGGACTGCGGTTTCGTGTTCCTTCGGAATGATTCCCACCGCCCCCCTCTTCGGCCGGTTTATCAGGGCCCGTTCCAGGTGCTTAAAAGAGGGGCTGTCATCTTCACCTTGCAGATGGGCAATCGCCAGGAGCTCGTTTCGGTATCCCGGCTCAAGCCAGCCCATTTGGACCAGGACCTCCCTGTGTCGGTGGCCCAGCCTCCGCGCAGGGGCCGGCCTGTGGCCGCCCCACTGGTCCCGCCAGCGGCGCCTTGTTTGCCACCTCTCGGGCCCCCGCCGCCTATGGTTGGGCCCGGGCCACCGTTGCCGATCAAGCGCTCTCCGTCACCTACACCCTCCGCTTCCGTGGCCCCTGCATCGCCTACGGCGGCGGCGCCCTCCCCGCCTCCCGTCACATTGGCGGTGTCGGTTTCCCCCCTCCGTACGCGTTCCGGGAGGGAGGTCCGGGCACCCGTGAGGTATGGTTTCGAGGGTTCTGGGGGTGGTCATGTAAGGACATACGGATTAGCGGGGGGGGGGGGTCTCGAACCCTCGGTTGGGCTAACGGGTCACTTGGTGCGGGAGCGCGAGGTATAGGTCTGTCTGGCGCCAAACTGGAGAGATTAGATTAAATTATATTTGCTAGTTAAGTAGTGTGTGTCCAAAGTAAGTGCGTTGCGTCTTGTCACGGTTTTTACCAAGAATAAAGTCTTTTGATAACATCGCTCGATTTGGACTCACTACAAACCAATCTTTTCCTTTTTTCATACCTAAACATGGAGAAGGTTAATAGCTGGTGGCTGTTAAGCTACCAGCAATGGATAATAAAAACCAATGTCTCATGTGCAAGGGATGAGATATGATACAATACGATAGAACTTTACTTATCCCAGGAGAGAAATTGGTCTGCCAGCAAAATACAACATAAAACACAAGATACATGAAGCATGGAATTTAAGTGCTGTGGAAAGTCCAAGATTTAGGATGCAGTACGGGGAGTTCAATACTATCAGAAGTGCTGCCTTTTGGTTGAGGTCTCCATTTGCTTTCTGAGGTAGCCCTTGCAGAATACTATAAAAACCAACTGAGAATTCCTCCTTGGTCAATAACTATCCCCAATCAACACATAGAATAGCTTGATTTATATATTTCTTATATATGTTGTTCATATTTCCCTATGACCTAAGTCTTGGATAGTAGTCTCTGAAAAGTCAGAAGTTGAGGGCAGTGCTGACAAGTATATAAAGTGAGATCATAGATATGGTGTATCATTCTACTTTTGCATCTCAGCGATACTTTTTATTTCCAACACAGGTGTGAAAACATGCAGTTCCAAAGACCCGCCAGAGTTTCCATTGACCTCATTCAAGATGATTTCAGCGGCCCCTTTCAGTTCAGCCTGTGGAAACGGATGCTGAAGCTAATTAATCCAGGTAAACTTATCTTCCGGTAGAGTCGAGGAATTATGGTGTTTGAAATATGGAAAAGATTTTGATAGAGTTGTGAGGAAAAATTGACACATTTGGTCCAGTCTGAAGAACGGGTTCGCCCTGAAACGTCACCTATTCCTTTTATCCAGAGATGCTGCCTGACCCACTGAGTTACTCCAGCTTCTTGTGTCTATGTTCAGTGTAAATTAGCCCCTGCATGTCCTTCCTGCACATTTTGGCCAGGCCAGCCCACAGGTTCAGTAGCGATACACCAGATATGTAACACGGCTGGTAATCCTGGGGCCTGAACTAACAGTTTATAGAGTTCAGTACAGTGCAGGAGCAGAAGCTTTGGCCCACAATGTCCATGCCGACAATGAAGCCAAGATAAACTAATCTCCTCTACCTGAAACCTATACCTCCATTCTCTGCATATCCATGCACCTCTCTAAAAGACACTATTGTGTCTGCCATCACCACCTCATCCAGCAACATGCTCCAGGCATCCTCTGTGTTAAAAAGAACATGCCCCGTACATATTTTTTTAACTTCATCGCTCTCACCTTAAAGCCACGTCCTGTGGTCCACAACATTTTCACCCTGGGGAAAAAAGGTTGTGAATGTCTACCTTATCTCTGCCTTCAATCAGTTTAAGCATTGCTGCTATCAGCTTCATATCACACGATGGAAACCGTGTCATTTAAATTCAGTCCATAATTTGGAATTTAGAATTTGGAATTTCATAATTTGGAATTTTGGAATAATTTGGAATATCTGGCCTATATGAAGATGACCACGAAAAACGCAATAGACAATAGGTGCAGGAGGAGGCCATTCGGCCCTTCGAGCCAGCACCACCATTCAATGTGATCATGGCTGATCATTCTCAATCAGTACCCCGTTCCTGCCTTCTCCCCATACCCCCTGACTCCGCTATCCTTAAGAGCTCCATCTAGCTCTCTCTTGAATGCATTCAGAGCATTGGTCACCACTGCCTTCTGAGGCAGAGAATTCCACAGATTTACAACTCACTGACTGAAAAGGTTTTTCCTCATCTCCGTTCTAAATGGCCTACCCCTTATTCTTAAACTGTGGCCCCTGGTTCTGGACTTCCCCCAACATTGGGAATATGTTTCCTGCCTCTAACATGACCAAACCCTTAATAATCTTATATGTTTCGATAAGATCCCCTCTCTTCCTTCTAAATTCCAATGTATACAAGCCTAGTCACTCCAGTCTTTCAACATATGACAGTCCCGCCATTCCGGGAATTAACTTAGTAAACCTACGCTGCACGCCCTCAATGGCAAGAATATCCTTCCTCAAATTTGGAGACCAAAACTGCACACAGTACTCCAGGTGCGGTCTCACTAGGGCCCTGTACAACTGCAGAAGGACCTCTTTGCTCCTATACTCAACTCCTCTTGTTATGAAGGCCAACATTCCATTGGCTTTCTTCACTGCCTGCTGTACTTGCATGCTTTATTTCAGTGACTGATACACTAGAACACCCAGATCTCGTTGTACGTCCCCTTTTCCTAACTTGACACCATTCAGATAATAATCTGCCTTCCTATTCATACCACCAAAGTGGATAACCTCACACTTATCCACATTAAACTGCGTCTGCCATGCATCCGCCCACTCACACAACCTGTCCAAGTCACCCTGCAACCTCATAGCATCTTCCTCACAGTTCACATTGCCACCCAGCTTTGTGTCATCTGCAAATTTTCTAATGGTACTTTTAATCCCTTCATCCAAGTCATTAATGTATATTGTAAACAGCTGCGGTCCCAGCACCGAGCCTTGCGGTACCCCACTCGATACTGCCTGCCATTCTGAAAGGGACCCATTTATCCCCACTCTTTGCTTTCTGTCTGCCAACCAATTTTCGATCCATGATCACATTGTCAGTATCCTACCCCCAATACCATGTGCTCTAATTTTGCCCACTAATCTCCTATGTGGGACCTTGTCAAAGGCTTTCTGAAAGTCAAGGTATACCACATCCACCGGCTCTCCCCTGTCAATTATCCTAGTTACATCCTCAGAGGTACAGGTGAACCTCTGCCTTACCTGGAAAGACTGTTTGGTTCCTTGGATGGAGTCGAGGGGGAAGGTAAATGGACAGGTGTTGCATCTCCTGCAGTTGCAGGGGAAAGTACCTGGGGGAGGGGGAGTGGTTTGGGTGGGAAGGAACGAGCTGACCAGGGAGTTTTGGAGGGAACGGTCTCTGTGGAAAGCAGAAAGGGGTGGAGATGGGAAGATATGGCCAGCAGTGGGATCCTGTTGGAGGTGGCGAAAATGTTGGAGGATTATATGTTGTATGCGATGGCTGATGGGATGGAAGGTGAGGACAAGGGGGACTCTGTCCTTGTTACGAATGGGGAGAGGGGGAGCAATGTGTCAAAATGTTTGATTGGCAAATCGTGTGAATTCACCATGCAGACCTTTTTCTCCCCTTCAGTCCCGATCAAACTGAAGCTGAATCCGAACACTGCGCATCCGAGACTCATCCTGTCCAGTGACCTGACAGCCATCAGACTCGGTGCTAAACAGATGGTCCCTGACAGACCAGAGCGATTTGTGCAGTGGCACGGTGTCCTGGCTTCTCAGGGCTTCAACACTGGGAGCCACTACTGGGAGGTAGAGGTCGGAAGGAACACTATGTGGAGTGTGGGAGTGGTAAAGGCATCGGTACCGAGGAAAGCGGAGTTCACACCGGAGCCGAAATCCGGAGCCTGGGTATTGTGGCGTCTGGGAGAGGAATATACCACTATGTCTGCACCACGTACTGCCCTCCCTGTTCCAGTCAAACCCCAGAGATTGGGCGTCTACCTGAACTATGAGGCTGGCCAGGTGACACTGTACAATGCCGATTACATGTCACATCTGTACACTTTCACGGACAAGTTCACGGAGAAACTCTATCCTTTCTTCTTAACAGGCTGCAACATTGATTCATTGCAAATAGTCCACTTGCATATATAGGTTTATTTGGTGTATGCGCGGTCAACCTTTACGGGGAGACACTTGAAACTGCCCTCCTCCAGGGGTTATCAGTGTTAATCAGTGTCTGATAAGTCGTTCCAACAATGTCTCCACCTGTAAACTCCATCTTTAGATATCTAAGACCAAGTAGACCTGTTGGGGCCCAAATCTCTCATGCATTGGTGCAGCACCCTCTCCTCTCCCCCTCCCCCCTACACCCCCCTTCCCTTCCCTCCCTAGGAGATAGATTTAAACTTTAAAATGTGAATAACTTTAAAAATATACACCGATTTCAATGAAACTTCTTCCATTCGCACCAAAGGGATGAGTAAGGTGGGCCTAAAATTGTCACGCTATCGTGTAACGTTTTGGCTGTAGTTCAGGAACAGACAAACAAACAAACAAACGACAGTTTTAGTATGTCGATGTCCCTATCTGCAAACATTCCTGAGCCAAACATCTCTAACACATTCTGATGCGTTAAACTTGCCCTCACTACCCATCTTTTTGGCCAATTAACACTGAGCTTAGCCATCTTCATTTATTCCTATTTTGCTCAACTTAAATATACACAAAATTCTGGAATGCTGATAAAAGGTCAGCAAATCTACAGGTTCACCCTGTGACTGTGTGGGTTTCCTCCGGTGCTCGGGTTTCTTCAAATAATCTAAAGACATGCTGCGCCACCGTGTCGCCTATTATTAAGATTTAGTTCGGGATATGCTGAGAACAGAAGATTTTAATTTTGGTGGTCATGCCCGTTGTTTGAAATGCACCTTATTTTATATGTGTATTTTGTGTACCTTTTTTGAGATGCTTGTGTGTATTTCACTAACTTAAATGCTTCCTGAGTCTAATATTATGCACGCATTATGCAGAAGTGGGGGCGGCTAACGGCTGCGGCTCGCTAGCAGTCTGTTCGTCTTTTTTCCTTTTTTTTTGTTGTGTGTCGGTGTTTGGATGGTTTTTGTATTTTTTTTTTGGTTGTGTATGTGTGGGGGGTGATGGTGTGGGTGGGGGTGGTGGTGTGGGTGGGGGGTGGCGGGGGGGGGTGGGGGAAACTTTTCTCTTCCTCACGGCTCACGGCTCGGCTGCGGGGCCTAACATCGCCCGGTGCGGCTCGGCCGCTGGACTTTACATCGCCTGGTGCGGCTTGGCCGCTGGACTTTACATCGCCCGGTGCGGCTTGGCCGCTGGACTTTACATCGCCCGGTGCGGCTTGGCCGCTGGACTTAACAGTGCCCGGTGCGGCTCGGCCGCGGGACTTTACATCGCCTGGTGCGGATCGGCCGCGGGACTTTACATCGCTGGTGCGGCTTGGCCGCTGGACTTAACATTGCCCGGTGCAGCTCGGCCGCGGGACTTAACATCGCCCGGTGCGGCTCGGCTGCGGGACTTTACATCGCTGGAGCGGCTCGACCACGAGACTTTTCATCGCTGGTGCGGCTCGGCTGCGGGACTTAACATCGCCCGGTGCGGCTCGGCTGCGGGACTTTACATCGCTGGTGCGGCTCGACCACGGGACTTTACATCGCCCGGTGCGGCTCGGCTGCGGAACTTAACATCGCCCGGTGCGGCTCGGCTGCGGGACTTTACATCGCTGGTGCGGCTCGACCACGGGACTTTACATCGCCCGGTGCGGCTCGGCTGCGGGACTTAACATCGCCAGGTGCGGCTCGGCTGCGGGACTTTACATTGCTGGTGCGGCTCGACCACGGGACTTAGCTGCGCAAGGCTTGGTCGCGGGGCCTTTCATCGCCCGGCTCGGCCGCGAGACGTTTCAGCGCCGGGGGGACTTCCATCCCCTTGCGGGGACTGTGCGGGTTGGTCGGGGACGAGCTGTCTGTCCATGGGCATGGGGAAGAGAGTGGAAGTTTTGTTGCCTCCATCACAGTGAGGAGGTGTTTGGAGTCACTGTGATGGATGTTTGTGTTGGGGTTATGTGTCTTGTGTTCTTTTTTTTTCTATGACTGCTATGTAGTTTCGTTCGGTACTTCGGTACCGAATGACAAATAAAGCTCTGTTATACTGTTATACTGTTATACTGTTATATAACTCACCCAATATTCAGCACTACTTGAAGGAACATATGTACATAAATCGCAGAACGGTGTAAAAGCACTAGGGTGATAGTAGTGAGTGGTTTTACACTTCTCTGATAGCGAGGGCTTGCTTTAGTGCCAGGCGCTGAAATAGTGCAGAATTTAATAGATTCATTTATGGTCATTAAACAGAGAGTCCTTCGAGAGATCAGTACTCCACACTTTGTTGGGAATTGGGCAGGTGGTCCCAAATGTCAATTGGGAACACTTTGGGAACAATGGCCACAATTCTGTATGTTTAAAGATGGTTATCAGAAAGGATAAGTGTAGTTTTTGAATTAAAGTCCTGAATTAAGAGAGAGCTGATTTCAGTTGAATCAGATATAACGGTGAATATAAATAGATCTATCTGAGGTTTTATGGGGAGCAAAGGAAGAGATTGCTAGAGCTGTTTCTCTGACAGGAGTATCAACGGAGTAGTGCAAGGGGCAGTGGGAGCATTGTTGCATTAGTTACATAAATGGCTTGGATGTGAACGTTGGTGGACCTACTGGTGGCGCGGAAATTGGTGGCTACTGGATAGCGAAGGAGAGAGTATGGAAGGATAGAAAGGTGTGTGGATCAGCTGCTAAGTTGAGAGGACCACTGGCAGATAGAACTTTATCAGGACATAAGACAGCATCAATTTTGGGATGGACAAATAGAACAAATTGCGCCAATGACATGGGTAGAAAGGGCACTATTATAGAAGTGTGTAAACGCACACCTCCAGATTCAGGAACAGTTTCTACCCTGTTATCAGGCAGTGAATCATCCGACCACAACTGGAGAGCATTCCTGAACAAAGATACTAGAGGAGCAAGATCAACCACTCCGTCGAAATTGTCTATACTGAAGTGCAGTACGCAAAGGAGCGTGACATCCGCCATTTTAGTAAGCAAACCCCGCCTTTCGTGAAGCCTCTCGCAGTGTAATCAGTGTTTTGGGGGAACAGTATGTGTGATGATACCATAAAAATGCAGAATATATCTCATCTATCAATTCACAGATTTTTGTTATTTTTCTTTTTAAATGTTTCTGCAAGTTTCTGCCGACTAAACTGGCGCCATGACCTACTACGGTTTTTAGGGTCGAGTGGTCTATCTTGCTCTGCTCTATTACCTTTGGTCCTGAACTACTATCTACCTCATTGGTGACCCTCAGACTATCTTTGATCGGACGTTACTGGATTTGCCTTGCACTAAACGTTGTTACCTTATCATGTATCTGTAAACTATAAATGGCTCGATTGTAATCATGTCTTGTCTTTCCACTGACTGGTTAGCACACAACAAAAGCTTTTCACTCAACTTCGGTTAGCGAGACAATAAACTAAACTGAACTGAGCAGTGTTGTTTTGCTGGCACATGCTAGGGAGACTGGATAATGAAGTGATTTCTCACTGATTTGACGCCGATGGCACACGGCAGACTGTGGGTAGAAATGGGGAATAGCTGGAGTGTAATTTGAGAAATGGCGCTGAATTAATTGTTTCAGATTACTGCATGGCTGGAAAGGATGGGACCAGTGCAGGGTCATTAAAGCAAACTCCCGTGTGCTCGGAGGAAGGTTCCCACACTGCAGAGGGATGGTATAACTGATTTACAAAGGTGCTGTGATCGCAGGAAACCTAATTTGAAAAAAGATTAAAAGGGAAGGATAAGGACACGCACAGACAAATAGCACTACAAATCGGCAGAACTCGAGTAAGAGAAGGGATACCGTGGTCAGAGGCGAACTCCAAGTGGAGCATGAAGTTACAACAGGTGTAGGTTGTATTTAATTGCCTTTAATTCCAACTTCTGGACCAGCCATATTGAAACAACTACCAAGAAAGCACACCAACGCCTCAACTTCCATAGAAGGCCTAGGATGTTTGGCATGTCACCTACAACTCTCAACAACGTCTACAGATGCACCATATCAAGTGTTTTATCAGGATGCTTCACAGCTTGGTCCGGTAACAGCTCCATCCAAGACCGCAAGAAATTGCAGTGAATTGTGGACGCAGCCCAGACCATCACACAAACCAACCTCCCTTCCATTGACTCCATTTATAACTCACGCTGCCTCAGCAAGGATTTTGTCCGGGTGATCCGGTTCCCTCCCATATCCGAAAGACGTACGTATTTTAGGTTAATTGGCCTCTGGATAATGTGCAGGGAGTCGCTGCAAAAGTGGAAAAACAAAACCAGGGCCAACCACCGATTTCCCTCTCACGCTGACTACCCCTAATCAGTCCTTGTTTTTCCAACTGTCGGTCGATATTGTCTCTCGGAATCATTTCCGATAACTTTCTGACCACCTACGTAGAGCACTGGCCGTTAGTTCCAAGGTTTTACCTGATAGACCCTCTAGAATATATGCACAACTTCTCAATATTCTGGTATTTCACCTGTTGCTGGGAACCACTGGGGTGTAAGCTTCCCAAGCGATATTTGAGATGTTATTCCGCTAATTTGCTTGTTACCTCACTCTGACAGTGGAAGAGGCCCAAGACAGAAAGGGTGTATGGGAATGGGAAGTGGAGTTAGTGTTTGGAGATCGCGGGCTGATTGCAAGTTTCCAAGGCCGACTGATTGCAAGTCTTCTTCCCTTGGCACGCGAGAGATGGGGAAAGAGCGAGCGAGCGAGAGAGAGAGAGAGAGAGAGAGAGAGAGAGAGAGAGAGAGAGGGAGAGAGGGAGAGAGGGAGAGGGAGAGAGGGAGAGAGGGAGAGAGAGATTGTGTTTGTTTATATATGTGCACATGTAGATTTGGCTTTGTATGTGTGAGCATATGTTCATATAGTCATATTCGCATGTGTTTGTCTGTCTACATTCCAGTTCGTGTATCTGTCAGTGGGTATTTATGTGCAGATTCGTGTCAGTGTGTATGTTGTAATTTCATGGGGTTGTGTGTGTAGATTCGTGTTTGTGAGTGTGCGCGTGTGCGCATGTGCTCATGTGCCTGATTCTCACGCACTGGACAGTGCAAGACTTTATGTCCACGGCCCCGCGGTGAGGCTCAAAGTTCACGAGGTTAATTCCCGGGATGGCGAGACTGTCATATGTTGAAAGAATGGAGCGACTGGGCTTCTATTAACTGGAATTTCGAAAGATGAGAGGGGATCTTTTAGAAACATAGAAGATTATTAAGGGGTTGGGCACGTTAGAGGCAGGAAACATGTTCCCGATGTGGGGGAGTCCAGAACCAGGGGTCACAGTTTAAGGATAAAGGGTAGGCCATTTAGAACGGAGATGAGGAAAACCTTTTTCATCCAGAGAGTTGTGAATCTGTGGAATTCTCTGCCACAGACGGCAGTGGAGGCCAATTCTTTGGATGCTTTCATGAGAGAGTTAGATAGATCTCTTAAAGATAGCGGAGTCAAGGGATATGGGAGAGAAGGCAGGAACGGGGTACTGATTGTAGATGATCAGCCATGATCACATTGAATGGCGGTGATGGCTCGAAGGGCCGAATGGCCTACTCCTGCATCTATTGTCTATTGTCTAAACGCAGCCAGGTGGAAATAATGTAGCTGGGACATGTTGGCAGGTGTGGGCAAGTTGGGCCGAAGGACCTGTATCACTCTACGACTCTGTTACTATCTCGTCCTCAGCCTGCTCGAGTTCCATGTACCTTTATTTCCTCCATACCAATGTGCCTATCTCATGTACTGCACTGTTCTATGTTCTATGCTCCTGTAAGGCTGGGACGCGCTGCCGAGGGCAATGGTGGAAGCAGCGCGTTCCATCCTTCCAGGAGCATAGAACATAGAACAGTGCAGTACATGAGATAGGAACATCGGTATGGAGTATAAGATGACTTGGATGAAGGGATTAAAAGTACCATTAGCAAATTTGCAGATGATACAAAGCTGGGTGGCGGTGTGAACTGTGAGGAAGATGCAATGAGGTTGCAGGGTGACTTGGACAGGTTGTGTGAGTGGGCGGATGCATGGCAGATGCAGTTTAATGTAGATAAGTGTGAGGTTATTCACTTTGGTGGTAAGAATAGGAAGCAGAGTATTATCTGAATGGTGTCAAGTTAGGAACAGGGGACGTAACGAGATCTGGGTGTCCTAGTGCATCAGTGACTGAAAGGAAGCATGCAGTTACAGCAGGCAGTGAAGAAAGCCAATGGAATGTTGGCCTTCATAACAAGAGGAGTTGAGTATAGGAGCAAAGAGGTCCTTCTGCAGTTGTACATGGCCCTAGTGAGACCGCTCCTGGAGTACTGTGTGCAGTTTTGGTCTCCAAATTTGAGGAAGGATATTCTTGCTATTGAGGCGTGCATCGTAGGTTTACTAGGTTAGTTCCCGGAATGGCGGGACTGTCGTATGTTGAAAGACTGGAGCGACTAGGCTTGTATACACTGGAATTTAGAAGGATGAGAGATCTTATCGAAACGTTTAAGATTATTAAGGGGTTGGACACGTTAGAGGCAGCAAACATGTTCCTAATGTTGGGGGAGTCCAGAACAAGGGGCCACAGTTTAAGAATAAGGGGTAGGCCATTTAGAACTGAGATGAGGAAAAACTTTTTCAGTCAGAGAGTTGTGAATCTGTGGAATTCTCTGCCTCAGAAGGCAGTGGAGGCCAATTCTCTGAATACATTCAAGAGAGAGCTAGATAGAGCTCTTAAGGATAGCGGAGTCAGGAGGTATGGGGAGAAGGCAGGAACGGGGTACTGATTGAGAATGATCAGCCATGATCACATTGAATGGTGGTGCTGGCTCGTAGGGCCGAATGGCCTCCTCCTGCACCTATTGTCTTTTGTCTATTGTCTATCCTCCAAGTCCTTCTCCTGGGTGAATACAGATGCAAAGTACTGCTTTATTTCCTCACCTACATTATCCGATTCGACGCATAAATCCCTCCTTGATCTTTAAATGTTCCCACCTCCCCCCCCCCACCCCTCCCACCACCATTCCCTTAGTTCTAACGGACGTGTAAGAAATCATGGGACGTTCCTTAATCTGCCTGGCGATACATTTCATGCCCCTTCTCACCGCTCTCATTGTCCGTTTGAGTTTCCTACTCGCTTTATGTTCCTGCAAAGCCGCGTCTAATGCCTCCTTCTTAAACCTGACAATCTTCCTTCGTGAGCTTTTACAACACCATCCGTCACCCACTGACCCTTTCAATTGCCATCCTTATCTCACATCCTCAGTGGGAAATGCTGATCCTGCACTTTGATTATAAGGCGTGTTGATTTCAACATATAATCTAAGGAACAATGCCTCAATTAAGTACTTTCTCCCAACATCCAGACCTGTCCCTATTCAAAACATTATTCCGCACTTTCCCCGCACATCTTCTTTAACGTTTAAACTTAGCCACTACTCACCCAAGAACGGATTACCTGTCACGTGATTCGAAAATAACTAATGTAGGTTTACAGACACAGTGATTTTAATACAATGCAATTTTTTCTCTCAAAATATCGATGTCCATGCAAAGATTAATCAATTTTAATCGTTCTCTATCACTAGAGCGTACATTTAAACCGAGGAATATAACACAACGGATCGTAGGTTAATGTTGCAGCTACCTGTTGTAGAGATCCGTTAGCTACCCAGAGCAACGCGGAGCAGGACGCAACGGCCGTGTTATCCGGACACCCACAGTAAATGCACCAACAATGAATTTCGGATGGGTACAAATTCCAGACATCAAAAGAGAGAAAGTGTGAAAGAAGGAGCTAAGGATACAGGAGGCGTAAAAATATGGAGCCAGAGGAAGAAATATAGATGGAAAGGTGCAGGAAGGAACTGCGGATGGCGGTTTACACAGACATTGGACACAAAATGCTGGAGAAACTCAGCGGGAAAGGCAGCGTCTCTGGAGAGAAGAGATGGGTGACGTTTCGGGTCGATACCCTTCTTCAGACTAAACGTCAGGGGAGAGGGCGACACAGAGACAAGGAGGTGTAAGGAGTGAGAATGAGACATCAAAGGGGATGCAGCACAAAGAAAATGTAGAACAGATCATTGTTAGCTGGGAGAAGGTGACAACAAAGTAAACAGAGATTATATAATCGTGGACAGTCAGACTCGTGGGTAAAACGGGAAGGGGGAGGGATGGAGAGGGCACACGCTGGAGGGGGGGTGAATGCACGTTCACGTAGTACACCACAAAGAGAGGGGGAAGCATGTAGGTTGATACTGAAGTTGTGGATCATATGGATTTGGGGCAAAAAGGATGTGCCGGATATTGATGTTAGAAGAACAAATAAGTCACGCATGAACTCGCCTTGAACAGGTGTTGCGAGCGCGCTACATGGGAAATATATCGGGGCTAGCAAGTTACAATAATTTGGACATTGGGATAACATTTTATTCCACGAAGAGTCTTGCCCAACATGCCCGCTCTGGATGGAACCAAATTCACCGAATCATCATGTGAGATAATAGATTGATGGGCTGCGTCATATCCCACCTCCAGTTCTAGGCAACTGGCGCGCCGGTGTCATGAGTTTAACAATAATACTCGTTAAATGTGTAAATGCGTTCTTCACCTCCTGTCTAAATTTCCTCTGTGTCATCCCGTAGATCCACGTGTTGGCGCTGGAGCTGACGTGCATGAGCAAGACCCCAACGTCATTGGCGATGTAAGATGGGCTTGAGTGATCCCCGCCCACGAAGTTCACAGTGACCCTAGTGCAGATGAAAGTTACAGCTACCGTTGTCCAAAGCAGTATGAAGGCGCCCGACACGGTGAACAGTAAAACGATGGATTTCCGCCGATTCTCCGCCTCCGTGTCCTTGCTATCCACTGCCTTCAGGCGACGACGGACTCTGTTGGCCGCTATGATGTTCCTGACCGTCAGTCCGTTGAACAATAGGATTATTAGGAAGGGTAGGAAGGGGAGAGAGATGCTACACATCCACGAAAAAACCAACCACCAATCGGAAATGAAGTAGGCGCGTTTGGGTCGGCACCCCCATTTCACACTATCCACGGTGATGCGTGGCACGTACATAAAGTTAAAGGGGATGTACTTCAAGCAGCTCAGCGCGCACAAGGACACAATAACCGTGACGGCCGTCCGATCCGTACAATAGGTGAGTCTCAGCTTCGGGCAGCAAATGCTGACAAAACGGTCAAAGGTGAAGGACATGGTTAACCAGACGGAATAGTCCAGAGTAACGACCCGCAGGTATATATTGGAAGGACAAATTGCGCTGAGGGAGAGGAAGGAGTTGGGGATATAATACATGTAGATTTTCCGAATTAACACGTGAACGATGAGAACGAGGAGGTTGGAGATTGCCATCGCCACCATGTACCGCGTGATTCCTTTCGAGAGCCCGCACTTACCCCGGTAGAGGATAGCAGCCGTCAGCACGTTCGCTGGGGGAAGAGCAAAGTACAGTGAAATTAATATTTAAATGGAACCACCGATGTAATAGAACTAAAGTTACGATTGAATGTTGCGCAGCGCGACAGCCCTCAACGATGCGAATCACAAGAACCACTTAGAGGAATAACACGAGGCTCCTTTTGGAGCATATTATCACATGCATTCAAAAGCACTTTATGCCGGCGAATAGTTGCATTAAAAATTCATTATTAAAAATAACATTTGCCTTTCGTAAATCCCCAAAACCTCGTGGACTTCTGAACCCTCAACTCTGTTTCTTTGCACGACAACAAATGAAACAAAACTTTATTGAGGAAACACGCATAAAGTCAGGTGGTACTTGACAAAAGTTCGATGTCAAACCAAGAGCTCTTGGCGCTCCTTCTCAATTTCTTGCACCGCGCAGCGATTCCTATTTTGGTTTGGCAACGAATCAAAAAGAAAAGCAAAGGGGAAACTATAGGATCTGAAATTGGACCAATTAGTTCTGAGAACACTCGGCCATGCTGGCTGCATCTAATCGGGGAAAGCAGATTTAACACTTCAGTGTTTTATGATGCAGGGAAGGGGACGACCTGAGCGAGAACAAAGTGGTGCATGCTGGGACCAATAACAGGGGAGGTCGAATATACCGAGGGTAAATATGTTGGGTAGGTGAGGGTGAAAATTTAGTATTGGCGGATGAACAGCCTGAGAGGAAAGTAGATAAAAGGAGGAGATGATGAACATCATAATTCTCCTCGTTTTATTTACCCGTTCAGGCCGATTAAAATCAGGTCAGCCTCAGTCAGCCCCCACCACCATCCATTGCGTACAAGTTAAACTGCAAACAATGTAATGTGGGAGACAAAAAGAAGTGCAGGTTCTGAAATCACGGGTCGGGCACAAGGTGCTCTTGTAAGTCAACAGGTGAAGCTACTTCCACGGAAGAAGTAGAAAGGCTAAGTTTCGAATTTGTCCAACACAAAGTGCTGGAATAACACAGCGGGCCGACGATAGTGTAGAATTGTACCGCTCGAGGCCACGCTTATCCTTGTCCTCCAGAGATGCTGCGTGACCCTTTGCATTCGGCATTTTGCTTTCCAGTGTAATGTTCCACGCCTCATACCAAGTCCCTCGTTAAGCTTGTCTCCTGCAATCTCTGTGTCGTCATCCTGCCCACAGACCCGAGATCCCAATTCTCCTTCAATGCTGCATTCTTCAGAAACTCATCAAATTAATTATCACAACATCATGTGCTCTTTAAACTCGAGTTTGCGTTTTCATTCCTCCTTTAAAAACGCCGCATAAAATCCCCGTGATGTCCACGCTTTGGACATCTGTCCACATATCTCCTATTCTATTCCCTATCTACGCATTTATACCCGCTGACGCCCATGCACGGCGGATGAAGGTGCACTTTCCGTGTTGATCGCACATCAGATTACTGTAAAGTGCCGGAGAGGATGGAACAGGCTGCCAGAGTACTCACGGTTCGTCAGGATGAAGCATTAAACAATCTCATCACAGCTTACCAGGGATACCAAACGCAGCCAGGATCGGATAGGTAATTTCATTGACGTACAGAATTGGGGCCCGTTCCATCTGATTGCCCCAGTGAAGTTCGGGAACACAATGGAGCGATAGCGCAGTTCGGATGTTCTTTAATACTCCCACCAACTCCCCAGTGGGGACGGGAGAATGACGGAACCCCAATATTAGTCACACTCTCTTGAACAAACACGTTTCTTTCCGTGTGTGTGTGTGCGCGTGCGTGGGTGTGTGTGTGTGAGAGTGAGCGAGTGTGTGTGCGTGTGTATGTGTGTGTGTGTGAGAGTGAGCGAGTGTGCGTGTGTGTGCGTGTGTGTGTGTGTGTAGATTCGTGTATATGTATGATCGTGGGGTGTAGTGCGCGCGCGTGCGTGAGTATCTGTGTGTGTGTGTGGGCATATGTTTGTGTGTGCGTGTGTGTAGATTCGTACATGTGTATGGTTGTGCGTTCATCAATTCCTGCATTGATAAGTAATAGAAGTAAATTAGGCAATTCGGCACAAGGAGCCTATTCCGCCATTCAGTCACGACTCACCTATCTTTTTGTCACAACCTCATTATCCAGCTTTCTCCCCATAACGTTTCCACCCTTGTTAATCAAACATCTGTCATTCTCCGCCTTACAAATACCCGATGACTTGGCCTCCACAGCCGTCTGATGGAGTTATATTTTTAGGCCACCCAATTATATGCAGGCAGATCGTGGAAAGATGTAGAACAAAAGTGTTATTGTAATTGGTCATTTCCACTTTTCCAATTTTGACTAGAACTCACTTGAAGAGTGAGTTTCTGATTGAACTGAAATGGTTAGATGCCTCTGGGAAGTTTCTTGAAACAATGCGTGTAGTCAAACTCGGGATGGGGCAGCACTAAAACATATTGGGAATGCGTCCGATCAGGTGATTTTTGAAACGTTTCGCATTTTGAGGACAATGATCATAGTTCAATAAGTTCTAGAGATATTATACGCTTTGTCAATAAAAGGAAGTGTATGCAAAGTTAAGAAACTGGTATCAGGTGAATATAATGAAGGGGGAAAGAAACGGAAACGAACAACGGGGGCGCTAAAAGAGGCCATGAAAGGTTCTTGGCAATTGGGAGTAAGGGGAAGCCCATGGCATTTTATGCATATATTATAAGCAAAAAAATGAGAGCATTCATTGTTCATAATATAGGGTTGTAGGCTTTTCTCTTTACTATTTCTCACTGGAGCTCTTCTGTGTACAGGCCCTGATGTAAATGCTGTGTATTTCCATTGCTTTATATTTGCATCTGGTAAATTCAGACCCGTGAGTTCAGGCACAGTCTGTGAGGCGGGGGCAAGATATTGTACTGTAGGAGAACACCAGGCATCAATTCGGGCTCAGCGTTGAGGTAGCTGTCTCTGAAGGCTGGAAGCGAGCAATGAAGTGGACAGAGCTACACGCAGTCCACGCAGTCAGCTACACGCAGTAAGGGGAAATGTAGACACAAAGAACTGCAGACGCTGGAAATTTGAGCGAAACGCCAAATGGTTTATTAATACATCGGCTAGGAAGAATCTGCGAAGGATGTGGGTGGGTGAAGTTTCTCGTCCCTTTTCCGTCAGGTTCAGCATATTATCCGCCAATCCACCCAGTTCCTATTGAAGAAAAACCTCGCAGGTCGGTAAAGTGAAATATTTTGTGGATCTTCCGCTCTCCGATCCACCTGCCTTAAACTTCAATGATCCGCGAATATGAACACCAAAACCGCTCTCAATGTCCACCACATGTTCGCTGCATCTTGGCTCGCTGCGGGTGTAGTTCTGATCTCCCAACCTACCCATTGGGATGCCTGCAATTTGTTAAATCTTCACTTTCTCTCCAGATGTAACATCCTTGAACCCTGGTTGTCTTTCTCTTTGCACTACCTGTTGCATTTGTCTATGGTTTGGTTGTTCTCATGAATGGCACGACTTAACTGCAGAGCCCGCGAACGAAGTATCTGTTGACAATAATAAACCGACGCCGATACCACTCTCTCTGCTAGGACTGTGTGCTGTACTGCAACATGAATATTGTTGTCGAGTAATCTCCGCAATGACGGTCAATGCGCCAACAACAGGGAAACTCGTCAAAAATGCCCCTCTGAGTGGAAGTGTCAAAGACTAGAGGTCACAGCTTCAATGTGTGCGAGTGGTAAATGGAGGCGTGCGGGGACAGTTACACAGCGCATGTTAAATCGCTGGAACGCTGTCAAAAGTGGTGGGAAAGCACAAGACGATAATGACATTTAAAAGGTTTCTGGATAAGCACATGTATGTGCTGGGAATGGAGTAGAATGGATTGTTTATAGACAAAAGAGATTTGCTTGACATGGTTGACATGGTTGACAGATATTTTGGTCCGAAAACCATGTTACTGTCGCGTAGTGCTCTATGTTCTATATTTAGCAGTTTTAAAACACTGAAACCGAACCACTAACAGTTCTTCTGACATTGCAGTCCATTTGCAATTGCCCACCCGCCGGTCATAAAAGCAATTGGCGTAGAATTGGCCACTCGGCCGTTCAAACCTATCCTGTCATTGAATTTGCTCATTCCTGATCTACTCTGGCCACGTGTCCCATTATATACCAGTTCCCAATTGCTTTCAATGCCTTGATCGTTACCAAGCTTCACCTTAAATATCATTGACGGGCGATGCCCTCTCTTCCCGCACCTGTAACTGAACAGGATAAAGGGAGCACTGAGGGTTTCCCGTTTACGATACGACACGATACGAAGGAACTTTGTTCATCCCCGGAGGGAACTTGATCTGCCAACAGTTATAATACACAACAAGGTACACGAAAAACTTGAAATAAAAATTTAATTAAACATGAAGAGAAAAGAAAAAGACAAGCGACTTTTGGCTGGCTGCCGTGTTATAAACAATAGACAATAGACAATAGGTGCAAGAGTAGGTCATTCGGCCCTTCGAGCCAGCACCACCATTCAATGTGATCATTCTCAATCAGTACCCCGGTCTTGCCTTCTCCCCATACCCCCTGACTCCGCTATCCTTAACAGCTCCATATAGCTCTCTCTTGAATGCATTCAGAGAATTGGCCTCCACTGCCTTCTGAGGCGCACAATTCCACAGATTTCTAACTCTATGACTGAAATTATTTTTCCTCATCTCAGTTCGAAATGGCCTACACCTTATTCTTAAACTGTGGCCCCTGGTTCTGGACTCCCCCAACATTGGGAACACGTTTCCTGCCTCTAACGTTTCCAACCCCTTAATAATCTTATATATTTCGGTAAGATCCCCTCTCATCCTTCTAAGTTCCAGTGTATACAAGCCTAGTCGCTCCAGTCTTTCAACATATGACAGTCCCGCCATTTCGGGAATTAACCCAGTAAACCTACGCTGCAAGCCCTCAATACCAAGAATATCCTTCCTCAAATGTGGAGACCAAAACTGCACACAGTACTCCAGGTGCGGTCTCACTACGGCCCTGTACAACTGCAGAAGGACCTCTTTGCTCCTATACTCAACTCCTCTCGTTATGAAGGCCAACATTCCATTGGCTTTCTTCACTGCCTGCTGTACCTGCATGCTTCCTTTCAGTGCCTGATGCACTAGGATATCCAGATCTCGTGTTAACAGCGCTTTCAAGGGAACGACCGACCAAACATACAAACAAACAAACAAACAGACAAACAAACAAGCAAAAGCAGGCTTATCCCCTGGGAAGAGGATTCTAAAACTAGAGTCCCGCCCCCCCCCTTCCCCACACAGCGTCCCCCTTTTTTCTCCCACCCTCCCTCACGGCGTTGCACCCAACGCCGGATTCTTCAATGTTCTTCACGGCGGTCCCCTCCCCCCCTATCGCCCCTCACGTTCATCGACGGCTGATCGCGGGTCGATCCCGAGGCTCCACCGTCGCCGAGGTTGCCGCTGCCGCTGAGGCTCCCGTTGCCGCCGAGGCTCACGCTGCCGCAGATGGCCCACCGCCGTCTAGTTCTCGTCTCACGGTTAGAAGACGCCTTGAATGGAGACACAAGTTACTGCAGATGCCGGAACGTTGAACAAAACACAAACTGCTGGTAGAACTCAACGGGGCAGGCCGCATCTGTGGAGTGAATGGTCAGGTGACGATTCGGGTCGGCGCCCTTCTCCAGACAGCGTATTTCACGGGTCTGTGGACGCAGGCACCCCCCTATTTACAGTTTCCGGCTGTATATATATGATATGATATGATATTTAGTCCGCTAAGTTGACAAACAGATCTTTTTTTAAATAATGTTTTTATTAACCGCTTTTCCTGTTGGCATTCATTGCTTCGTATGATCCCGTCATCATAGCTGGTACCGGAAATTTAATTTCGCTTACTTCTGATGGAGGGTTATTATTCGGTCCTCTTCGGATCGTTCACCTTGTTGTGGTGAAGAGGCTTGCGTGCCCCCATAATTCAGAGAGCGATGCCGTCGGAAGCACTAGCTTCTGGTAGGGCCACCCATGGCGGTACGGTCGAGGATGAGGGTCCAGACAAAGAACGATCCAATCTACCAGACCTCAACGGCGGACCAGGCGGATGAAGGCTGCAACAGGTCTATCAGCTCCAATCGTCTTGGTTCCGTTCCCATTGTAATTAGTTGATTGCTTTGTGAAGGACCGTGTGCTTCTTGGAGTGCAACATCAAGTACACGTTAAACAAACGCACGCACAGACGTCTACGTTCTGTGAGCAGCACACCATTTCACTCAAGACTTTCGGGGATCGGGGAAAGGCGACAGGAGCAGGCTACGTGATCGCTGAAAGTTCCCAGTCAACAACGGGAAGCGGTGAATACTTGACTCAATCGCTCAACTTTGGACAGAAGCAGGAAAGTTGTTCGCCAGCAGTATTCATGTCTGAGCAGCCCTATTTAGGATCCACTCTGCTCACCCTGAACTGGGAAGGGGTTGGAAAAGGTGCCCTAAAAATAGTTTGCTTCGCCTCGTCCTGTCTGGAAAGCCGTGTCCAGAGGTATCACCATCATGCGGTCCAAAACCATCAAGAAGTGAAACTATGAAACATGCAACCTGGAACATACAAACTCTGATGGACAACCTAAACTCAGACTGACCAGAGAGAAGAACCACCTTTGTTGCTCGGGAACTCCACAAATTCAGCTTTGACATCGTTACTCTGAGTGAGACACACAGAGCTGGAGAATGACAACTAAAGGAAGAACAAGGTCAATACACGTTTTTTCTGGAAAGGTTTTGATCCTGAACAACCGAGGATCCACGGAGTGGGTTTTACCATCGGAAACAGCCAACTTCAGAAGCTGACAGAGCAACCACTGGGGATCAATGAACGTCTCATGACTCTGCGAATCCAGCTCGTCAAGAACCAATACACCACCATGATCAGCGCCTATGCTACAACTCTGGACACTGAAGACGAAGTAAAGGAGAACTTCTCTGCCCTACCTGACGACGTCCTTTCCTCTGTTCCCAACGACGACAAGATCATTCTCTTAGGAGACTTCAATGCCAGCGTCGGGAAAGATCATAAGCTCTGGACGGGAACAATGGGCAAGGAAGGAGTTCGCAAGGTCAAGGCCAATGGAACATTCCTCCTCGCCAAATGTGCAAAACACAACCTGGTGCTTACAAACACCTTATTTCGCCAGAAAAACAGCCACAAAGTCTCCTGGCAGCATCCACGTTCTAAACACTGGCACCTCATCGACTACATCATCCTACGATCCCCTGACCGACAAGGTGTACTGAATAGTCTCATCTGGTCCAAGGTGAGAATGAAGATTCGGCCCAAAAGGAAATATCAAAACCAGATCACTATTAAGAAATTTAATGTTGGCGTCCTTCAAGACATCAACCATGTACAGAAGAACCAACAAAAACTTCAAGAACAACTGCCCCAACAAATCCCACCATCCATCGGAGAACACTGGAATCTATTGAAGAACGCTATCATCGCCTCCTGCAAGGAACCAATTGGGTTCAAGTAAAAAAAAGCACCAGGATTGGTTCGACGATAATGACAAACGACTCCAACAATTCATTGGTGAAAAGAGAAAAGCTTTCATCGCCTTACAAAATGAGCAACAGTAGGCTACCAAAAGGAAGTGCTATCAGGACTGCGAGGCTGCAGTCCAGAAAAGCAACCGAAACCTGAAAAAACAATGGTGCAGTGAGAAAGCTCAGGAAATCCAACAACGAGCAGACGCCAATGACACTCTAGGCTTTTTCAATGCAACTAAAGCCATTTTCGCCTATCCACTCACGGTCAAGCCCCAAAAGCAAAGATGGGTCCATCATCCTGAAGAGCAATGCAGACATCGATTCTAGATGGAGGGAACACTTTGAAGATCTTCTGAATTAAACCGCCTCATATGACAGGAATGTGATTAACAACATTCCCTAGCAGCCCGCTGACGACTCCCTAAGCAGAATACCATCACTTGAAGAAATCAAGAAAGCCATCAAAACCTTGAAAAACTACAAGGCAGCTGGACTCGACGGAATACCTGCCGAGGTCTTTATAATTTTTTTTAATTTTTATATATTTTTTTACAATAGGTGCAGGAGTAGGCCATTCAGCCCTTCGAGCCAGCACCGCCATTCAATGCGATCATGGCTGATCACTCTCAATCAGTACCCCGTTCCTGCCTTCTCCCCATACCCCCTCACTCCGCTATCCTTAAGAGCTCTATCCAGCTCTCTCTTGAAAGCATCCAACGAACTGGCCTCCACTGCCTTCTGAGGCAGAGAATTCCACACCTTCACCACTCTCTGACTGAAAAAGTTCTTCCTCATCTCCGTTCTAAATGGCCTAACCCTTATTCTTAAACTGTGGCCCCTTGTTCTGGACTCCCCCAACATTGGGAACATGTTTCCTGCCTCTAATGTGTCCAAACCCTAATTATCTTATATGTTTCAATAAGATCCCCCCTCATCCTTCTAAATTCCAGTGTATACAAGCCCAATCGCTCCAGCCTTTCAACATACGACAGTCCCGCCATTCCGGGAATTAACCTAGTGAACCTACGCTGCACGCCCTCCATAGCAAGAATATCCTTCCTCAAATTTGGAGACCAAAACTGCACACAGTACTCCATGTGCGGTCTCACCAGGGCCCGGTACAACTGTAGAAGGACCTCTTTGCTCCTATACTCAACTCCTCTTGTTATGAAGGCCAACATTCCATTGGCTTTCTTCACTGCCTGCTGTACCTGCATGCTTCCTTTCATTGACTGATGCACTAGGACACCCAGATCTCGTTGAACTCCCCCTCCTCCTAACTTGACACCATTCAGATAATAATCTGCCTTTCTATTCTTACTTCCAAAGTGAATAACCTCACACTTATCTACATTAAACTGCATCTGCCATGTATCCGCCCACTCACACAACCTGTCCAAGTCACCCTGCAGCCTTATTGCATCTTCCTCACAATTCACACTACCCCCCAGTTTAGTATCATCTGCAAATTTGCTAATGGTACTTTTAATCCCTTCGTCTAAGTCATTAATGTATATTGTAAATAGCTGGGGTCCCAGCACCGAACCTTACGGTACCCCACTGGTCACTGCCTGCCATTCCGAAAGGGCCCCATTTATCCCCACTCTTTGCTTTCTGTCTGTCAACCAATTTTCTATCCATGTCAGTACCCTACCCCCAATACCATGTGCCCTAATTTTGCCCACTAATCTCCTATGAGGGACCTTGTCGAAGGCTTTCTGAAAGTCGAGGTACACCACATCCACTGACTCTCCCCTGTCAATTTTCCTAGTTACATCCTCAAAAAAATCCAGTAGATTTGTCAAGCATGATTTCCCCTTCGTAAATCCATGCTGACTCGGAATGATCCCGTTACTGCTATCCAAATGCTCAGCAATTTCGTCTTTTATAATTGACTCCAGCATCTTCCCCACCACTGATGTCAGACTAACTGGTCTATAATTACCCGTTTTCTCTCTCCCTCCTTTCTTAAAAAGTGGGATAACATTTGCTATCCTCCAATCCACAGGAACTGATCCTGAATCTATAGAACATTAAAAAATGATCTCCAATGCTTCCACTATTTCTAGAGCCACCTCCTTAAGTACCCTGGGATGCAGACCATCAGGCCCTGGGGATTTATCAGCCTTCAGTCCCATCAGTCTACCCAAAACCATTTCCTGCCTAATGTGGATTTCCTTCAGTTCCTCCATCACCCTAGGTTCTCCGGACCCTAGAACATTTGGGAGATTGTGTGTATCTTCCTCAGTGAAGACAGATCCAAAGTAACGGTTTAACTCGTCTGCCATTTCTTTGTTCCCCATAATAAATCCCCTGTTTCTGTCTTCAAGGGACCCACATTTGCCTTGACTATTTTTTTCCTCTTCACGTACCTAAAAAAACGTTTGCTATCCTCCTTTATATTATTGGCTAGTTTACCCTCGTACCTCATCTTTTCTCCCCGTATTGGAGGTAACCTGCTCCATTACCAACAGCATCAACTTCCCATCAAGATCTGGATAAATGAAGACGTACCAGGAGACTTTAGAGACTCGGCAATCGTTACCATCTACAAAAGGAAAGGCTTAGCCGAGAAGATCCTTCCGGAGACACAAGCCGGTTTTAGACCATCACGTGGAACAGCCGACATGATCTTCAGAATGCGTCAACGACAAGAACAATGTCGTGAACAATTTCAACCTTTGTGCATGGCATTGTGTGGGAAAATAACTGCAGATGCTAGTACAAATCAAAGGTTACTCCCGCATTTTGTGATACCTTCGATTTGTACATGGCATTCATCAACCTCACTAAGGCCTTTGACTCGGTATCAAGGGAACTCTTATGGGACTTCCTATCCACCTACAGATGTCCTGAAAAGTACATTCGAATCCTGAGGCTCCTCCAGGATGACATGCTTGCCACAGTAATGGCCAGCAACAGCAAGCGTGAGCCATTTCAAGTCAGATCAGGAGTGAAACAGAGATGCACGATTGCCACAACACTGTTCACCATCTTCATTGCGACAACCATCCACACCATCAAGGACGACCTACCCCCAGGAATCGAAATCGTCTACGGAACAGGTGGCAGACATTTCAATCATGCCCGTATCAAGTCCAAGACTAAGGCATCTACGAGCTCCCTCATCGAGTTCCAATACGCAGACAAAAACAGTGTTGCAGCTCTCTCGGAAAATCATCTGCAACAGATCCTGACTGCCTTTAACGGTGCACACACGAAACTTGGACTTACCATCAACTCCAAGAAGACTCAGGTTATCGACCAATCTTCACCAACTGAGACAAATCGGAAAGAACCGTCAATTCAACTTGGTGAAACAACCCTGAAAAATGTGGATCACTTTCTGTACCTTGGAAGTCACCTCCTCCAATGTCGAACTTGATAATGAGATCCTGCATCGTCTTAAGTGTGCTAGAACAGCTTTTGGACGTCTTCCAACGAAAGTCTTTCAAAATCGTGACAGACACCAAAATGTTTGTGCACAAAGCAGTGGTGGTTCCACCGCTCCTGTATGCATCAGAAACCTGGAGAACATACCAACGCCTTCTGAAAACACTTCAAAAGTTCCATGAATTATGTCTTCGAAGCAGCTTAAATACCAGCTGGGAAGACAGAAGAACCATCGTCAGCGTGCTGAATGAAGCAAAAACGTCAAGCATTGAAGCCTTCGTCATCAATAACCACCGAGGTCATGTTATTCGGATGGAAGTCGAGCGTCTACCAAAGCGACTTCCACTCCCAGCTTAAAGAAGGCAAACGTAAAACAGGCAGACAAAAGAAGAGATTCAAAGACGCCTTAAAAGCCAGCATGAAGAAATGTGAAATCGCCATCGACAATTGGGAAACAAATGCCAAAGACAGGAAACTCTGGTGAACCATCATCCAAAAAGAAATAACGGCAACCAAAGCCCGATCTGACATCTGGAATTACCTGTCCTGAATGCCAAAGAACTTTCAACACCAGGATTGGGCTCATAAGCCACCTGAGAGTTCACTAAAAACAACAGAACGTCGACCATCCTCGACCCTGAGGGATAGCCACCACGACGACGATTAACCCGTAAGACTAATTGTTTTCCCTTCATGTCTTCAACAATCCCCTTAGTATTTCCAATCGTTCTTGCCTTTTTATTCATAATTTGCGCGTTTGAACTCAATCTATGGCACAATGGTACAACTAATATAGTAGCTTCCTCACAACACCGGAGATCCGGGTTCGATCACAACCGCGGATGGTGTCTGTGTGCAGTTTGAATGTTCTCAATGTGACCGCGTGGGTTTCCTCTGCTTTCCGGGTTTCTCCCATATCCCGAAGACTTGAGGCATTGGAGGTTAATTGGCCTTTGTAGCTCATTTGTATGGAATGCATGCGGAAGTAGGATAACATAGCACTAGTGTAAACGGGTAAGCATGGACTCGGTGGGCCATGAGCCCGTTTCCATTCTGTATCCTTCAATAAATCAATCAATCTGTTACAGTTTATGTGAAGGAGAGAACGGCAGATGTTGGTTTACACCGAAGATAGACACAAAATGCTGGACTGACTCAGCGGGACAGGCAGCATCTCCGAGTAGCAGGAATGGGTGACGAAGGTATGAAGAAGAGCCTCGACCCGAATGTCACCCATTCCTTCTACCCAGAGATGCTGCCTGTCTCCCTGCTACTCAGCGTATATGTGAAACTATTTATCCGTCACAAAATAAGAGATCTAATGAGGAATATTCATGAAATCGTCGGCCGGACCTTACGGTGTGAAGGATTATCAAAAGGTGACATGACATTTGAAGCCTTGCCCCCATTATGTGCTCTTCATGTTCTGGTTTCCTGGGTTCGTTCATAAACATCCATTTTAGAGTTTCAAATACGATTCGAGCAAACAATTGCGATATGCCCCATTCCTCCCTACGTGCATATATCGATTGCAATTCGGATTTCCCGTGTTGAAATGCTCCAACTTCCACCAGGTTAATCGCCAGTGAACGAAGGGGCTGTCGCCAAAGTAGCAGCCCGTCACATTCCATTTTGGACAGAGGGGCGGATCAGCAATGAGCCCACCCCCTCTTCTACAGTTTACATTGATTATACTCCACTGAGAGGTTGGTGAAATTACTTTTGTTTGTGTGGAAAGGAATATGTTTGTTAAAGAGCCTGTCACTAATGTCATTATCCCATCATGGCCCGATCCCTAGGGAGGGTTTCGGCGAGTATTAATGAGGATCCGAGCTGCTCCTTTTGTTCCACTGTGTCAGCCGAGAGTGCTGCTGAAATCTGCCGGAATGGGACGGGCTCCGCTTCTGTATGTGAAGGAGATCTCCTATCCGATTCTGGCGGTGGTTGGAATCCCTGGTGAGGCCGGTCACACTGTACAACGTGTTGGTGCTTTGGCTCAACGATACCGAAGGTTCTATATTCTGCTATCGTTTTTATCAAATCCGTCCCCTTTCTGTAATTGCGCGCATTCGTCAGTCTTACTGCCTCCGTCGTTCTGCATCGTTTCGTCTTCGCTTTCCCATCGTTATAGGAATCTACGTCGTCCTCCAGTAAGCTTGTGAAAGATTGGAGCCTTTCTCTTAGCCTCTTTCTCTCTCACTGGGCATAATGTCATTGTCCGTATTCCGCAGGTTTGTTGCCTTCCCGCCAGAAACATTGGTTTAAGCTCTTGACCCCTCGATCTCAGCTGCCTTGGGGAACGGATTTGCTCTCGGTGCGGGTGTTTGATCCCATTGATCCGTGCCCAACACTTCCCCGTGCTGGGAATGTGAACACCGTCGCTCCTCTTACAGATAGATATTTGGTAATAGACACAGCAGACAGGTCTACTCGATATTGTCACCTGCAAGTTCCCATTGTCATCACTCTTTCAACAACCGCTGTGTCCAACGGATTGCAGGAAACGAAGGGCAGACGTCGAACTGACCAATGCCATATAACACAGAACATAGAGCTTAGAATATAAAGCATAATGTATGTAGTGAGCATGATGGCGTTAATCACATGTACCTCATGCATATCCCTCCGTTCACCGCATATACACGTGCCTCTCTAAAAACATCCAGGCACCCACCACGTACTGTGCAAACGCTTGCCCCCGAGTGCGGCGTAATTTAATGGAGATGCACGATGAATTTATATTTTACATAGAGCCTGGTGGGTGCTTCGAACATGTTGCCGAGGGCGGTGCACAGTGCTGATAGGGCAGAGGCTTTGAAGAGGATTTTGGACAGACATATTGATGTGTAGGGACTGGACAATGTGAACGCAGTGGCGATTAGTCTAACGTGGCATCGATTTCGGCTCGGACACTCAGCGCCGTCGGATCTGTTCCTTGCCGTATAGTTCGATGTTCTATGTTGTTATCTGCAATGTTTCCTATCAAATTAGGCATTCGCTCTGCACGCAGTCTCTTTCCTTTCTAATGCACTTGGCGGCTGATTAAGTAGTAATTTCGCTGCACTTTGGTCTTTCCCCAGCGAACGTGATGACGGCTGCGATCCTATGCCGGGGAAAGTGCGGTCTCACCAGAGGAATCACCCGTTATATGGTGGCGATGGCAATCTCCGACCTGCTTGTGGTCATCCTTCACGTTTTGCTCAAAGAAATCTATATTCCCTACAACCCTACCTCCTTCCTGTCCCGCAACACGGTATGTCCTTCATATGTCTACCTGCGGATCCTAATCCTGGATAATTCCGTCTGGTTAACTGTGTCCTTCACCTTCGATCGTTTTGTCAGCATTTGCTGCCCGAAGCTGAGACTCACCTATTGCACTGGTAGGACGGCCACCCTGGTCATTGTGTCCTTGTGCGCGCTGAGCCTCTTAAAGTATATCCCCTTTCACTTCATGTACGAGCCAAGCTTCATCATTGACAACGTGGCCTGGGGATGCCGCCCCAAATCCTCGTACTTCACTTCCAACTGGTGGGTATTTTTCTCTTGGATGGGTAACATCTCTCTATCCTTTCTCCCTTTCGTTCTAATCTTGTTTCTGAACGGGTTGACGGTCAGGAACATCGTAGCAGCCAACAGAGTCCGCCGGCGCCTGAAGTCACTGGATGGAAAGGACACTGAGGCGGAGAATCGGCGCAATGCTATCGTTTTGCTCTTCACTGTATCCGGCACCTACATATTACTCTGGACCACGGGACCGGTGACTTCCATCTGTACCCGAATTACAATCAATTTTGTGGGCTCGGATCTCACGAGTCCCTCGAGCATCGCCAACGAAGTGGGAATCTTACTCATTCGGGTCAGCTGCTGCGTCAACACCTCTATCTATGCAATGACCCAAAGCAAGTTTAGAAGGGAACTGAAGAACGGGGTTAAGTTATTAACTAGTTTTCTTATTAAACCCATGAAACTGGCGAAGCAGTGAGCCGAGATTTAGAACTCGCTTAAGTCTCCCCTGTTTTCTCCATTCCCTCGTCAAACCACATCATTTTGTGGAAGGGTACCAAACGGAATTGTCGCATTCTTTCCGCAGTTCCGGCCGCAGCGGTATCATTTACCAGACTTCATAGATGTTCCCCCCGATTATGCGTTAACGTGTTTAACCCGCCCCGCCCTTTGCTGACGGCTTCGCTTCTCCTCTCCCGTGGGACATGTCTTCTGCGACTCGACCAGTTCTTGTTGAAGGGTGAGCGGCGCTCGATTTGCCGTCCATTGGTTCATTGTGTGTCGCATTTGCAGGAAGGGAGTACAGCCTCTGCAGCCTCTGAAGAGGTTTACCAGAATGCTGCATGTTATAGAGAGAACTAGCTACAATTATGGGAGGCATAGATATAGATAGAGTAGACAGACCCTTGTTTCCAGGGTGGAACCTGACCACCGGGTGGCGCCAGCAATGGTTGCCTCGCCAACAGTCTGTGTGTCCTTTCCTTTGTGTTTGAATAGAACGTGTTAAATGTATATTTGTATTGTTCTTTAGCTCGTTTTATGTGGCGGGTGATGGGGAGGGGTGTGGTGGTTGGGGGGGAAACGTATTCTAATCTCTTACCTCGACGGATAAGCGATTTTTCCCGTATCGTATCTCCGTCCGAACTGCGGCCCAACATCGAGTAGTTGGCGGCCTTTGATGGAGACCGATTGTCAGAGCTCCACCGCGATGGCCTACCGACTTACCATCGCGTAACTCGCGATCTTTTGCCAGGGATCGACGTCGGAGCTCCAGCCGTGGGTGCGTTCGGACTTAACATCACGGAGCCCGCGGGCAGAGACCGACTTCGGGAACGCGGGAGTTTCGATCGCCCCGACGCGGGAGTTTCGACCGCCCCGACGCCGGAGTTTCGACCTCCGGCTGTGGGAGTTTCGACCGCATCGACGCGGGAGTTTCGATCGCCCGGACGCAGGGGCTTCGACCTCCGGCTGTGCGAGTTTCGAAAACCCCGACGCCGGAATTTCGATCGCCCCGACGCGGGAGTTTCGACCTCCGGCTGTGGGAGTTTCGATCGCCCCGACGGATGGTTCGACTGCCCCGACCACGGCAGAATAAAGAGGAAGTAGATTGGACTTTATTTTGCCTTCCATCTCAGTGAGGAATGTGGGGAATCCGCTGTGTTTGGTGTTTATGTTAACTTTTAAGTAGTTGTGTGTCTTGTTGTTTTTCGTATGGCTCTATGGTAATTCGCATGTCACTGTACCTTAATTTGTACATGTAGCAATAAAAGACCTTTGAAACCATTGACCTTTGAAACATTTGAAAGGTTTAGGATTGAAGGTGAGAGGGACAAAGCTTAAAGCAGGTGTGCGGGGCAAGTTTTTAACACCGCGCGGTGGGTGCCTGGAACATGCGATAGTGGCATTTAAGATCGTATTACTCCCATACTATGCAGGAAATGGAGGGATGTGCATTATTTACAGCTATAGGAGAATAGTTCAATTTAGCGTCAAATTCGGCACAAGCATTGCGGATGACGGGTGGGATCCTGTACTGTACTGTTCTATGTTCTTAGTTATGAGAAGCGGTGATCAGTGCGTCTGTGGTTCAAGAATAGCCAATCGTTGTACTAGATGGATTGGTGCAACCAAATTATGTACAAAGAATCACAACATTAAACAGTCAAATGCGGGTCACATTGAGAAAAGATTCGACTTAACGGGGACCTGAGTGGAGTTGTACGTCCTGCCCATAATTGAACAGGTCTACACTTCCCACAGTTCATAAGAGTCTGGTGGTTAGTGAACCAGTTATTATGACAATTATTCGTGCAGGTTAGGAAAAGGGGGTGGTATGGAAGTGACAGGGAATCGGTTACAAAATGAGGCAAATAAAATTGATGATATTGCTTCATAGAAGCGGGGATCTTCTTATGGATCAACACAAAAAGGCTGGAGAAACACCGTGGATCGGGCAGCATCTAGGGAGGAACGGACAGGCGCCGTTTTGGGGTAGAGACCCTTCTTCGGACTGACTGGTGGAGATGCTGGGTTCCTAGAGAAGTTTATGTTTTGCTCAAGTTTCCCACATCTGTGTCTCTCCCATGAGTTATAATCGTGATGTACAGATAAAGGACATTCAGCTCAATGAAGAGGTGCCAACCATTATATTTCTCCAGATTAAAAGTCTTGACTTGAAACGTCGATTCCCCGTTTTCCTCACAGATGCTGCCTCGTCTGCGGAGTTCGTGCAGCATTTGGTTCTGGTTCCAGATTTCAGCCACTTAAATCTTTTGTGTCTAAGTTGTAAGTATCTTTATTAGTGCCTTAGTCCACGATTGAAATACTTGTCTGGATACTTCTAAAATGTCGCTAGAACCTCTGGCTCCACCATCCACTTATGCAGCGCATTCCTGATTTCGGGCACCCTATGAAGTCAACGTGAATTAGTTCATCTTTTCATTCGCTATATTAACATTAACAGAACTATGGTAACTGATGGGTAGGATGGCAACCCCCCGCGCACACGGCGCCGACGCTGACACTCTAGCCAATACCCCCACCCCCCACACACCGCGCCGGCACTGAAAGTCTAGCCACTCCCCCCCCCCCCACCCCCCCCCCCCCCCCCCCCCACACACACAACGCGCCGACACTGAAACTCTAGCTAATACCCCCCACACACACCGCGCCGACACTGAAACTCTAGCCACTCCCCCCTCACCCCCCCCACACACACACCGCGCCGACACTGACAATCTAGCCAATCCCTCCCCCCACACACACACACCGCGCCGACACTGAAACTCTAGCAAATCCCTCCCCCACCACACACACCGCGCCGACACTGAAACTCTAGCAAATCCCACCCCCCCACACACACACCGCGCCGACACTGACACTCTAGCTAATACCCCCTCCCCACACACACACACCGCGCCGACACTGAAACTCTAGCTAATACACCCTCCCCACACACACACACCGCGCCGACACTGAAACTATAGCCACTCCCCCCCCCCCCCGCACACACACACACACCGCGCCGACACTGACACTTTAGCCAACCCCCCCACACCGCGCCGACACTGAAAAAACTCTAGCCAATACCCCCCACCCCCCACACGCACACCGCGCCGACACTGAAAAAACTCTGGCCAATACCCCCCCTCCCACACACCGCGCCGACACTGACACTATAGCCACTTACCGTACGCAGCCACGTTGCCGGCGGTGTTGCGCGTGTGTATGTTTATGCACGTGTGTGTGCGCGCGCGCGCGCGCGTGTGTGTGTGTGTGAGTGTGTGTGTGTGTGTACGTGTGTGGATTCGAGTATGTGTATGGTTGTGCGTTCATCAATTCATACATTAATAAGTAATGGAAGTATAATGAAGCAATTCAGCACAACGAGTCTATTCCGCCATTCAATCATGGCTCACATATCTTTCTCTCTCAACCTAATTCTCCTGCCTTCTCCCGATAAAGTTTCCTCCATTACTAATCAAAAATCTGTCAATGTCCGCCTTAATAATACCCGATGACTTGGCCTCCACAGCCGTCTGTGATATTTAATTCCACAGATTCAACCGTCTGACGAAAGAAATTCCTCCACATGTCCTAACTAAAGGCATGTCTTGTATTCCGGGGATGTCTGGGGGGGGGGGGGGGAGAGAGAGAGAGAGAGAGAGAGAGAGAGAGAGAGAGAGAGAGAGAGAGAGAGAGAGAGAGAGAGAGAGAGAGAGAGAGAGGCGAGAGAGAGGCGAGAGAGAGGGGAGAGAGAGAGAGGGGAGAGGGGGGAGAGGGAGAGAGAGAGAGAGAGAGAGAGAGAGAGAGAGAGAGAGAGAGAGAGAGAGAGAGAGAGACCACATGATGCGCGGATGGTTTTCTTTGTAATACTATTTCCAAGTCTGCAGTACGATCTTGTGTAATCACACTCTATATTTCAAAACATTAATGACAAGAATTTTTTTCTATTCTAATTTTCATTACTAGATTTCTAAAATACTCCCTGATCAAAATGAGTGTTAACTTCTTTTAATCAATTTCCATGAATAACATTGTCTTTGTCTGAAGCTTTGGGAGGTTTGCACAGTTTAGGGTCGTAGAGGCAATATTTTTCATAACATTTTCCAACACGCTAGGTTTGGATCCCATCTCCATTTTATGATAACGTATTCTAGTCCATCACACAGATCAAACTCTCCACCATTTACACTTCATGATGTATCGGAAAAGCTGACGACATATTCAAAGACCTGTCCCACCCTGGACATTCCTCCTATGTGCTCTCAGCGGAGAAAAAGATTCAGAACCTTGAATGTGCACACCACCAGACTCTGGAATAGCTTCTTTATCCTTTGCTCTCAGCCTTCTGAGCAGAATAATTATTTTTTATGTCGAATTAGAGTTATTCTACAAAGTCAGGGGGAAGAAACATGCTTGAGATGCAAAGTGAACATTGAGCTTCTACGTTGGAAAAACTAAAAATGGATATGTTAAAGAAAAACAGGTGCTAGATATCTGAAACAAAACGATGATTGCTGCAAAATGCTCATCAGATCATTTAGCATCAGTGGACTCTCCACTGACGTGCTGAATGTATCCATTCAACATTTTTTATGCTCAACATTTGACAGCCTTGGTAGAATACAACTGCCTTTGCATATCAATAATACAGTTATGATTTATATAGAAACATAGAAAATAGGTGCAGGAGGAGGCCATGCGGCCCTTCGACCCAGCAGCGATATTCATTGTGATCATGGCTGACCATCAACAATCAGTAACCTGTGCCCAACTTCTTCTCACTTACTTTGCACTTCAAACCATTTATCTTATTTTGTCTGGACGGAATAATAAAGTTTGTTATTTCTAACTTTGCAAATATTTTCTAGTGAACGCTGGTTGACATAAATTTTCATCATATTGTTGCAGAGATTTATCTCATTGTGGGCAGTTCGGTGAAAATGTTCAGCCTCGTGAGGCAGACCTACAGATGGGTCAACCGTCAACTGGAACCTGACGGGTATGATTGAAACATTGTTTAATAATTGTTTATGATTTATGATTTAATCATTGTTAGCAATTATGTTTTTCCGTTACACGAGACGATATGAAAGAACTTTATTTATCCCAGGAGGGAAATTGATCTGCCAACAGTCATAAAAACACAAACTACATGAAATTTGATATTAAAGTGATGAGTGGAAAGGATTGGGGATGTGCAGGGAGGGGGGGTAGTCGAGTCAGTCTCAGTCTAGCCCATGACAGAAGGGGGAGGAGTTGTACAGTTTGGTAGCCACAGGGAAGAAGGATCTCCTGTGGCGTTCTGTCCTGCATCTTGGTGGAACCAGTCTGTTGCTGAAGGAACTCCTCAGGTTGACCAGTGTGTCATGGAGGGGGGAGCTGTATTGTTGGGAATAGACAATATACAATAGGTGCAGAAGTAGGCCATTAGGCCCTTCGAGCCAGCACCGCCATTCAATGTGATCATGGCTAATCATTCACAATCAGTTTCCCGTTCCTGCCTTCTCACCATACCCTCTGACTCCGCTATCATTAAGAGCTCTCTCTAGCTCTCTCTTAAAAGTATACAGAGAATTCGCCTCCTCTGCCTTCTGAGGCAGAGAAATCCACAGATTTACAACGCTCTGAGTAAAAAGATTTTCCCTCATCTCCGTTCTAAATGGCCTACCCCTTATTCTTAAACCGTGGCCCCTGGTGCTGGACTCTCACAACATTGGTAATATGTTTCCTTCCTCTAACGTGTCTAATCCCTTAATAATCTTATATGTTTCAATAAGGTCCCCTCTCAGCCTTCTAAATTCCAGTGTATACAAGCGTAGTCGCTCCAGTCTTTCAACATACGACAGTTCCGCCATTCCGGCATTTAACCCCGTGAACCCGCACTCCGTCAATAGCAAGAATGTCCCTCCTCAAATTTGGAGACCAAAACTGCACACAGGGCTCCATGTGCGGTCTCACGAGGGCCCTGTGCAACTGTAGAAGGACCTCTTTGCTCCGATGCTCAAATCCTCTTATCATAAAGGCTAACATTGCATTAGCTTTCGTCACGGCCTGCTGGACCTGCATGTTAACTTTAAGTGACCGATGAACAAGGACAACCAGAACTCTTTGTACTTCCCCATTTCCTAACTTGACACCATTCAGATGATGATCTGCCTTCCTGTTCTTACCACCAAAGTGGATAACCTCACATTTATCCACATTAAACTGCACCTGCCATGCATCTGCCCACTCAAACAATCTGTCACGCCACCCTGCATCCTCATAGCACCCTCCTCACAATTTACACTGACAACCCGCTTTGTGTCATCCACAAATGTGAGAGAGAGGGAGAGAGGGAGAGAGGGAGAGGGAGAGGGAGAGGCAGAGGGGGGAGAGAGGGAGAAGGGGAGACGGAGAGAGAGAGAGAGAAAGAGAGAGAGAGAGATGGATACAAGATACAAAGATTTTATTAGTCAGGTATGTTAACACTTTCTACCAATGTGCCTTTCCACCAGTCGATTAAACAAAAGTTTTTACAGTTTGTTTTAGAGATACAGCGTGGAAACAGGGCCTTTGCCCACGTAGTCCGCGCCGACCAGCAATCCCCGCATATTAACATTATCCTACACACTCTAGGGACAATATGAACATACACGAAGCCAATTAACTACATACCGGTTACATCTACAACTCCCTGCAATTTCTTGTGGTCTTGGACAGTGATGTTCCCAAACCAACCCGTGATCCAACCAGGCACACATTTTGCATCTGCGGAAAGTTGTCAGAGTCACTGAAGAAATACCGATATCCTCAGTCTTCGAAGGAGGTAGAGGCATTGGTGTGCCTTCTCGGCAATCACACAATGTGGTTGGTCCACGACAGATCATTGGTAACATTAATGCTAATGGAATGGAGACTCTCAACGATTTCCATTCTGCACCGTTGAAGATGACAGGGCATGCACTTCCCGGAGTCAATATCTGGTTGCCACGTCTTGCTGCCATTGACATTTACACCGATGAGCCAAAACTTTATGACCACCTGCCTAATATGCTGTTGGTCCTCCGTGAGCCGCCAAAACAGCGCCGACCCGCCGAGGCATGGACTCTGCAAGTCCCCTGAAGGTGTCCTGCGGTATCTGGCACCAAAACCTTAGCACCAGATGTTTCAAGTCCTCAAATTTGCGAGGTGGAACCGCCGTGGATCGGACTTTTCAATCCAGCACATCCCACATCTGCTCAATCGGTTTGAGATCTGGAGAATTTGGAGGCCAGGGCAACACCCTGAACACTGCATCATCGGTCCAGGCGACCTCCGTCCACTGCTCCAATGTCCAGTTCCGACCCTCGCGTGCCCAATGTAGGCGCTTTCGATGGTGGACAGAGGTCATCATGGGCACTTTGACCGGGCTGCGGTGAAGCAGCAGGGTGCGATGCACTGTGTATTGTGACACGTTCCTCCCTTGACCACCATTAACATGTTCTGTGATTTGTGCCAATGTTGACCTGTCGGTTCGGACTTGACGGGATCGCCTTCGTTGCCCTCGCGCATCGATGAGCATTGGGCGCCCAACACCCTGTCGCCGGTTAGTGGCTTGTCCCTCCTCGGACCACTATCGAAACATACTCAGCACTGCTGACTGGGAGCACCCGACAAGCCTTGCCGTTTTAAAGATGCTCTGACCCAGTCGTCTGGCCATAACAATTTGGCCCTTGTTAATAGACAATAGACAATAGACAATAGGTGCAGGAGTAGGCCATTCGGCCCTTCGAGCCAGCACCGCCATTCAATGTGATCATGGCTGATCATTCTCAATCAGTACCCCGTTCCTGCCTTCTCCCCATACCCCCGTGACTCCGCTATCCTTAAGAACTCTATCTAGCTCTCTCTTTAATGCATTCGGAGAATTGGCCTCCACTGCCTTCTCAGGCAGAAGATTCCACAGATTCACAACTCTCTGACTGAAAATGTTTTTCCTCATCTCCGTTCTAAATGGCCTACCGCTTATTCTTAAACTGTGGTCCCTGGTTCTGGACTCCCCCAACATTGGGAACATGTTTCCTGCCTCTAACGAATCCAACCCCTTAATAATCTTATACGTTTCGATAAGATCCCCTCTCATCCTTCTAAATTCCAGTGTATACAAGTCAAATTCCAGTGTATACCAGTCAAAGTCGCTCAGGTTTCTACTCCTGCCCATTTCTCCTGCATCCAACACATCAACTTCAAGAACTGACTGTTCACTTGCTGCCTAATATACCCCACCCCTTGACAGGTCCCATTGCAACAAGATAATCAACGTTATTCGATGTAGATGGGTTGCTTGTAGGTTTGTAGACAAAACAACGATTACTGAGAGTGCGGACAATGGTGTAGGGTGTCAAACTACACAGTGAGATATCGGTCAGCTGCAGAATGGACGTAGAAATGGTAGATGGGTTTTCATGACAACAATAGTGAGTTGGTGCACTTTGAGATGTTAATGTTAAAGGCATGTGTAAGCTTGACGTCAATATCCTTAACAGCGCTGATGTGCAGAGTGGTATTGGGCTCTACATCTAGAACTCGCTGTAAGTGGCGACACAAGTCGATGGAGGGGTAAATAAGGCGTCTCGTGCTGTTGCTTTCATTGGTCGGGGTTTGAACATATGGGTCACTAACTCATGATATATCTCTATAACACTTTATGTTGGACGTATTTGGAGTATTGTGTGCAGTTCTCATCGTCCCATTGGAGCAAGTATGACTGGGATGTGTGGAAGGGTTAGTGCAGAAGATGCTTTGCAGAATTTTACATGGAACGTATTAGCTCCAAACAAAGGCTGGACAGTCTTTGATTGCTTTCCCTAGAACGCCAAAGGTTGAAGGGAAACCTGGTACAAAATCTGTAAAATTATGATGCGGATAGATGGGAAAGTCAGCAAGTTTTTTTTTGCGCGGCTAGACGAAATATATTTAACGTGAGTGAGTCAATGTATAAAGGTGATACACGGACCGCATATTTTACACAGGGTGCGCCCTGCGCCTTGTGGTGAAAGCAGATGTGAGAGTGTCGTTTGAGAGGCTTTCAGATAGCCACATTGATATGCATGAATAATATAACATTACATTTCTTCAGGAAACGTAGAATGCAACTAGACTAAGCAAGATATTTTATGACTTATATTTCTCTCTGTTTTCTAGAATATAATATTATAATATATATTTTATATAATTGATAGTTGTGACGCAGTTCTCTAATTAGCAGTAGCCCCATGATCTGACAAACTTTGTTTGTTTCAATGACTGACACTAATCCCAATGGTTTTCCCTTGATTCGTCGTCATATGATTTCTCTGGAGAATCCGTAACTACCTTTAAAAGCAGACGACATTTCATACCACTGGCAGGAGAGCTCGCTGCACTCCGACCATGGAATTGCCGGTAATCAACCAGGTCGAAAATATTTACTATCCTATCCTTGCGGTCATTGGTGTTCCTGGTGAGCTCGCTGCTATTTTCAGCCGATATTTCGCCGCCTAGCCTTTACTGTTAAAACTCTGTGTGCGATTACTTTTTCCTTGGTGCTCTCGTGTCAATTAGTGACATCGAAATCAATTTGCACATTCCAATCTATTGTGGATTTATTCAATGGCGTTTAGAAAGACGGGGAAAGGAGGGTGATGACGAAACCCAAACGTTCATTAGTGTAAAATGGTGTGATGTTTAGTATAGATACTGCAAACCGAAATACCTGTTCCTGTGCTATACCTCTTTATTTTGTTTAGTGATAATGCATGGAAATAGGCCATTTGGCCGACGGAGTCCACATTGTACTCCCGTTGACGGGAGTTCCATGTTATCCCACTTTCACATTTAATCCCTCCAACACTATGGGCAATTCCACAGAGCCCAATAAACCTACACACCCAAAAGTCTTTGGGGTGTGGGGGAAAACCGAACCAGTCGGAAAACCAGGCGGTCACTGACAGAACGTCAGAAGACGGTACAGCGGATTGCTCAATGGTGGTGTCCTGTGTTTTATGTTCGAGCTTTTGACTGGAAATGGCTTTCGCCATGTTGCTAGAGAAGACTAATTAATCTGACGATTCTCAATAATTTAGTGGTGAGTCCTATGAAGGAAAAGCTAATGCAGTCACGAGTTAGTGCGGTTTTATTAGCTTAAATTAGACAGCCATTATGTAGCGGAGAAGCAAGAAAAGACTGATATTAAAATGTTATCTTCCAAGGAGAAACAAAAGCGCTCCTGCCGCAGTTCATCTGCAGGTGGGCCTCGTATACACCGGTCGCCAGTAACGAGTTCAAGAAATACAGGACTGTATTTATTCTATATCAGCAAATCGAAAGGAACTGACAAAGACTGAGGGGAACGCCGCCCCGACAATGTAGAGGGCGGCTATTCGGTCCACCTAGTCTATGTCGCTTCAAAACGCAATTTGATCCCGTAGAGTGGATCCGGAGCACCACGCTGCACAGTAGCGCAGCTGGTAGACCTACTATCACACAGCGCCTGAGACCCGGGTTTGAACCAGTCTTCGAGAGCGGTCTGTTTGAGGTGCGCACCTCTCTCAGCGGAAGCGTGGGTTGCATAGGGAGATCTCCTGTGGATTTGTCAGTTACCTCGCCTCTGTAAATTGTCCCTTGTGTGTAGGGAGTGGATTCCTAGGTGCTATAACATGGAACGCGTGCCAAAGGATGCTGCGCGCCGACTCCGTGGGCAGCAAGTCGTTTGTTTGCTGTATTAATGAATCGCCCAGCGGGAGCCCGGGCGGCCAAAGGGGGAACTGAAATCTCCAGGCAGACTATAGAATGCCAGTGGCCCGCTTCGAACCATGGTCGCCAGAGCTGCCAAGCGCCAGTGCCACTTTTGTCCATTTACATTGAAGAAAGGCGAGATTACGCCCCTTCGCATTATGAACCATCCACGGTAGAAATTGAAGGTTAATATTGGAAGCAATATTTCTATTCATATGCGCATCACCAAAACAAACTGCAACGGATACTGAGGAATTGAAGGCTGGTCACACCGCTTAACAATAGACAATAGACAATAGGTGCAGGAGGAGGCCATTCGGCCCTTCAAGCCAGGACCGCCATTCAATATGATAATGGCTGATCATTCTCAATCAGTACCCCGTTCCTGCCTTCGCCCCATACCCCCTGACTCCGCTGTCCTTAAGAGCTCTTTCTAGCTCTCTCTTTAATGCATTCAGAGAATTTGCCTCCACTGCCTTCTGAGGCAGAGAACTCCACAGATTCACAACTCTCTGAGTGAAAAAAGTTTTTCCTCATCTCAGTTCTAAATGGCCTACCCCTTATTCTTAAACTGTGGCCCCTTGTTCTGGACTCCCCCAACATTGGGAACATGTTTCCTGCCTCTAACATGTCCAACCCCTTAATAATCTTATACGTTTCGATAAGATCTCATCTCATCCTTCTAAATTCCAGTGTATCTAAACCTAGTCGCTCCAATCTTTCAATATATGACAGTCCCGCCATTCCGGGAATTAACCTAGTAAACCTACGCTGCACGCCCTCAAAAGCAAGAATATCCTTCCTCAAATTTGGAGACCAAAACTGCACACTGTACTCCAGGTGCAGTCTCACTGGGTCCCTGTACAACTGCAGAAGGACCTCTTTGCTCCTATACTCAACTCCTCTTGTTATGAAGGCCAACATTCCATTGGCTTTCTTCACTGCCTGCCGTAACGCAGATATCTATGAAGCACATCTCGATCCAAATTACATCTCTATGCAAAACATTTTGAACGAGAATAATCAAATAACGCTATTTGTTTTAAAGCTGATGCTTCCCTCTGCCTGCCGAAGGTGTGGCGCTGGAGTGTGATAAGCAAACCAGCCGCTAATATATAAGGTCCACATACCTCTCCGGTAAAGCGAATGGAGTGTAATTGATCTGAGTCGACTATACCGTCAAACCTTTTTTACGCAATCTGTGCTCAGGACGTAGTGATTCTTTCAATCCAGACGTGCCATTGGCGCAGGATTTTGTTCAGTGCTAGCTGGCGAATTGCATCTCTAAAAACATTCTTTTCTGATTAAGAGTTGTGTGGGCTACATGAAGAATTGGGGCAAGAAACACAGTCAAATAATCCACTGTTTCGTACTAAGAAATGTCAAACGAACTTATTCCTGGTAAAATGAAAGTTGGTAACTTTAATTTCGTCTTTTCTGCAGCAAACCTGCTGGCAATCGTTATTCTGTCCCGGGGGAAGTGTGGTCTCTCTAAATGTATCACACGTTATCTGGTATCCATGGCCGTAGCTGATTTAATGGTTCTGATCTTCAAGGTAATTTTCTTCGAAATGAATAATGACTATTTTCTGTATTCATTTCTGAGTTTAACTTCCATTTGTAGGGTTAATTTGTTATTTAATTTTATTTCATTTGATTGCTCCGTCTGGCTAACAGTGACTTTTACTTTCGATCGATATATCACCATTTGTCATCAGAAGTTACGAGCAAAATATTGCACTGAGAAAACTGCGGCTTTGGTGATAGCAGTGACGTGTATCTTATGTATTATTCAAAATATCCCAATATATTTTGTCTACGTACCTCGAGAAATAATTGACAACGTAGCTTGGTTCTGTGGTTTAAGTTTAAATTTCCACATCTTACCGGTATGGGCAGTAGTTGTGTGGGTCGAAATCATTTTAACCCCATTTGTACCCATATTGTTGATCATGCTCCTCAACGTCCTCACAATCAGACACATTATACACGCCAACAGAGTGCGCAGCGGTCTACGAGGGAAAACGAAGGACGAGAGCGGCGCAGATCAAGAGGTAGAGAATCGAAGGAAGTCCATCATTCTATTGCTGGCCATATCTGGTAGCTTCATCCTTCTGTGGATGGTAAATTTTGTGTGTTTCGTGAGTGTATACTTCCTAGATGTTCAACTTTTAGCAACAGATTACAACGACCCATTTACCATTGCAGAAGAGTGCGGATATATGCTGCGATGTTTGAGTGCATGCACCAACATGTTTATTTATGGTGTGTCCCAGAAAAAATTCAGGGAAGAATTTAAAAACGTGATTAAAGGCCCATTCGTTTTGATTTCCAATTTAATAAAGTGCTTTTAATGTCCCGTTGCAGCTAAAAATGTATTTTCCATGTGTCGTTGTCTTCTATGTTACATTATTGCATCTTACTTTCCGAGATACTGTTCAGAACATTTGACAATAGACAATAGGTGCAAGAGGAAGACATTCGGCCCTTAGAGCCAGCACCGCCATTCAATGTGATCGTGGCTGATTATTCTCAATCAGTACCCCGTTCCTGTCTTCTCCCCATACCCCCCTGACTCCGCTATCCTTAAGAGCTCTATCTAGCTCGCTCTTGAATGCATTCAGAGAATTGGCATCCACTGCCTTCTGAGGGAGAGAATTCCGCAGATTCACAACTCTCTGACTGAAAAGTTTTTCTCATCTCAGTTCTAAATGGCCTACCCCTTATTCTTAAACTGTGGCCCCTTGTTCTGGACTCCCCCAACATTGGGAACATGTTTCCTGCCTCTAACGTGTTCAACCCCATAATAATCTTATACGTTTCGATAAGATCTCCTCTCATCCTTCTCAATTCCAGTGTATACAAGCCTAGTCGCTCCAGTCTTTCAACATATGACAGTCACGCCATTCCGGGAATTAACCTAGTAAACCTACGCTGCACTCCCTCAATAGCAAGAATATCCTTCCTCAAATTTGGAAACCAAAAATGCACACAGTACTCCAGGAGCTGTCTCACTAGGGCCCTGTACAACTGCAGAAGGAACTCTTTGCTCCTATACTCAACTGCTCTTGTTATGAAGTCCAACATTCCATTTGCTTTCTTCACTGCCTGCTGTACCTGCATGCTTCCTTTCAGTGACTGATGCACTAGGACACCCAGATCTCGTTGTACGTCCCCTATTCCTAACTTGACACCATTCAGATAATACTCTGCCTTCCTATTCTTACCACCAAAGTGGATAACCTCACACTTATCCACAATAAACTGCATCTGCCATGCATTCGTCCACTCACACAACCTGTCCAAGTCACCCTGCAACCTCGTTTCATCTTCCTCACAGTTCACACTACCACCCAGCTTTGTATCATCTGCAAATTTGCTAATGGTACTGTTAATCCCTTCATCCAAGTCATTAATGTATATTGTAAATAGCTGCGGTCCCAGCACCGAGCCTTGCGGCACCCCACTAATTACTGCCTGCCATTCTGAAAGGGACCCATTTATCCCCACTCTTTGCTTTCTGTCTGTCAACCAATTTTCTATCCATGTCAGTACCCTACCTCCAATACCATGTGCTCCAATTTTGCCCACTAATCTCCTATGTGGAACCTTGTCAAAGGCTTTCTGAAAGTCAAGGTACACCACATCCACCGGCTCTCCCCTGTCAATTTCTTAGTTACATCCTCAATGAATTCCAGAAGATTAGTTAAGCATGATTTCCCCTTCGTAAATCCATGCTGACTCGGAATAATCCTATTACTACTATCCAAATGCTCCGCAATTTCGTCTTTTATAATTGACTCCAGCATCTTCCCCACCACTGACGTCAGACTAACTGGTCTATAATTTCCCATTTTCTCTCTCCCTCCTTTCTTAGAAAGTGGGACAATATTAGCTACCCTCCAATCCACAGGAACTGATCCTGAATCTATAGAACATTGGAAAATGATCACCAATGCGTCCACAATTTCTAGTGCCACCTCTTTAGGTACTCTGGGATGCAGACCATCAGGCCTTGGGGATTTATCAGCCTTCAGTCCCATCAGTCTACCCAAAACCATTTCCTGTCTAATGTGGATTTCCTTCGGTTCCTCCCTAGGATCTCTGGCCACTAGAACATCTGGGAGATTGCTTGTATCTTAGTGAAGACAGATCCAAAGTACCGGTTCAACTCGTCTGCCATTTCCTTGTTCCCCACAATAAATCCCCCCGCTTCTGTCTTCAAGGGACCCACATTTTCCTTGACTATTTTTTCCTCTTTACATACCTAACAAAACTTTTACTATCCTCCTTTACATCATTGGCTAGTTTACCCTCGCACCTCATCTTTTCTCCCCGTATTGCCTCATTAGTCATCTTCTGTTGCTCTTTAAAAGTGTCCAAATCCTCTGGCTTCCCACTCTTCTTTGGATCTATTGCGACTGTCAGTCCCTTCCGCCTCCGCACGTCTTTGCAATGTGTCCCCTTTCGCGGCTCTTAAATGCCCGTTAATTCTCAAAAAGCCCAGCTACATCAGTGCCGTCTCACAGAGGTGATTTACTCTGCAAACTATTTCTGTCTTTGGGAAGTGGGAGGTAATGAGTCCCCGAGAGAAATCGCCACCAGGCAGGGAGAACATGCGAAAACTATAAAGCATCAGAGGACAGGAACGCGAGTCTGCAGGTGAATAATCTACTGATAAGGCGCTCATTGCACAATTATGGCATTGCAATGCTTTGTTTGCAGAGGCGAGCAATGATGAGAATAATTATCTTGCTAGATTAGGTATAAAACTACTTCCTAAATCATGAACTAGTTTATATCTATTCGATAACTATCCTCATAATTGCTGTAGAAGATAGTAATAGAGCGTTGCAGTCAATTGAAGGGTCACACGGCATATCTGGAGGAATAGGATGGGTGACGCTTCGGGTCGGAACCCTTCTTCAATTGCTATATTTGAAATTTGCAGTTCACACGCAGGGTTAATTGTGCACCGACCGCCTTTTCAGCAAAACGACGGGCTTTAACACAAGGGCCTGCAGATGCCGGTTTACCAGAAAAAGCCACAATGTGGTGGAGAAATTCAGCGGGTCGGGCAGCATCCCCGGGGACAATAGATATATGACCTGTCGGGTCGGGCAGCATCCCCGGGGACAATAGATATATGACCTGTCGGGTCGGGTTCCTTCGTCAGACACACTAAAATATTGGACAGATCTGGTCAACATGATACGGAAAGTATTTGGTTTTGGCAGATTTTGAACGAGGGAGATTTCATCAATCGCTATATTTAATTACAGACTGAATAGATTGATCACACAAAGCCAATTTCCAACTGACTAAATTCAAGGCGAAATTGGGGGACACGGTGGAGCAACTGGTAGAGCAGTTGCCACAGAGCGCCAGAAACCCGCGATCGATTCTGACTTCGAATGTTAGCTGAATGCAGTTTTCATGTTGTCTCGGTGACTCCGTACGTTTGCATCGGGTGTTCCGGTTTCCACCCACATCTTAAAGATGTGTGGGTTTTTAAGGCATACGGTATCTGCAAATTACCTGGAGAATGTGGGGAATGGACGAGAAAGAGGGATTACATAGACCTAGTCTAACTGGTCCCATCCTCCACCCGCCACCACCTCCACAAGCACTCCCAGGTTGGACCGACCGACCTCCACTGCGCTCCCCCAACTCCGGCCGCTTCCAAGCTTGGTCGACTGATGCCAACGCACCTCGGGCCCGCACAACGTTCTCCGCTGCATCGAGTCCTTGCCTGACGCCATCCCCAACACTCGAAGCATGCAATGTCACCTACCCACCCTGCATACACCCCACCTCACCGGTTAGCCCGTTCGTCCACTCACAAACTTACGCCACAGCATCCCTCGTTCCCTGTCTCCCCTGCCGACTAGAGCCCCTCACCTTTGTCGTGTTTTCACCATACTCCTGCCCGCCCTCCTTTGCATGCAGAATGGTCAGTACACACAGGGGCCTCCTCCTTTTGCACCAAAACCCACACGTCAATAAGTTTCCGGCACGCCATTATGTTGAGCTTGTTTACCACCACCTGCGGGCGGGAAGGAATCTTCGCCTCGCAGAGACGACCCATTCTCCCGTCTCCAACATTCTTCGTGCGTTTGGTGTCCACCTACCGGCCTTTTACACGCTCCTGATGTTTGATTTAATCTCCAACTGCCGGCAAGCCATCAAGCGCCTTGAAGTATCTACTCCGCTCATTCGATTGCTAATGGCATTCCTCTGTTCGCCGCAGCTGCTCCCAAGATCAACTTTTCCACTCCAGTACTTATAAGATGTCCTTACACTTTAGTAAACGCGGTTTCCCCCTGGTGTCCCCTATCTTTGCCCGTTCCTAACCCGATTATCCTCTATTTGCCGTAGTTCTTCTCTCGCTATCACCCCCCCCTTCACAATCCCCCTCCCTTACCCCCTCCCCTACGGAACAAGAATAGTTCTCGTGGTTCTCACCTTTAATCCCACCAGCCTCCGCACCAACAACCGACATTTCCGTCCCATTCAACGTGATCCCACTGCCAGTGACATCTTTCTATCTCAACCGCATTCCATCTTCCGCCAGTCCTTGGTTCACATCAGTTTCCACACAAATCATCTCTTCCCGTCTACGTTTCTCTGCAACCACAGTATATATAACACTTTCCCTCTACCCCCTCCTTGAACTTCAGCCAGGAACCCTTCCAGGTGAGACAGATGCGCATGTTCACTTCCGTTAACCACAACTACTGCATTTCGTGTTGCAGATGTGGGCCCTTGTACATCCGTGTCCTATTTTATAAGCCAGCATCTGCAGTTCATTGTCTCTATTCTGAGAACGGACCTTCATTAGTTGACGTAGAATCAGTGTGACTTTGCTCTATATTTCAAACAATAATTCTGGGCTACATAGTTAAGGTATATTAATTTTGGGATAAATGCAGACACAGGAAATCTGAAAGCCCAATAAAACAAAAGGGAAACTCTGAGAGGATCTGATAAATGGTCTGAGACCGGACAGTTTAACCCCTTCTGCCGTTTGTGTCTGACACATCAGCGTTTCTTTATTTTCTCCCTGTATTTATAAATAAAATCCAATTTCTTGAAATATTAATATTGCATCTTAAGTTCAGTAATAGTCTAAAGAAGTGTAGATGTATAAATATATATTTAAAATAGATATGTCTGAATAGTATGGGTCACGGAATGACATTGGAACATGTTGGTCTTTTTATAACTGGCGTGTAAGGAATTCTCTGCCACAGAGTGGAGGCCAATTCACTGGATGAATTCAAAAGAGAGTTAGATAGAGCTCTAGGGGCTAGCGGAAAGGGATATGGGGGAGAAGGTAGGCACGGGTTACTGATTGTGGATGATCAGCCATGATCACAATGAATAGTGGTGCTGGCTCGAAGGACCGAATGGCCTCCTCCTGCACCTATTTTCTATGTTTCTATCATCTCTTTCGTTTGTGAAAAGGCGTCAGTAAGGTTGCGGTAAAGTTCTCATTTGATTGTGTCAAACACAAATGACAAAGGAAAGGGTTCTGTGTACACATTCATGCGATATCTTGCTACCAAAGCTTCAGCTGATGGTTCCATCATATTTTTTACAGATGGGCCATCTTCTGAATTCAAGAACAAGTTCATGGCAAAACGTCTCTTGATTGTGGCAAAAGAACACCACGCAACATATGAATGGTAATACTTTGCAACTTCTCATGGGAAGGGGGTAGTTGATGGCATAGGTGGGTGCTGCCACGTCACTTGTTTGGTATAATGTCATGAGCAAGAAAGCTAACGCCCCAGTTGTCCAGAGCTCAAAGGACTTTGCAAATCTGGCCACCACACTGATGCCCAATGTCATGGTTATACATATTTCAGAAGATGAGATTAAAAAGTGCCATTCAAAAAAGACAACAATGGGAAAGTGTAATTCCTGTACCAGGCAGGTATCATGTTATCCAGGTGTCTCCATCCGGCATTTTGAAGTTCTGGCATGCAAGTGGTGGAGCTGACCCCGACTTATCTAACTAGTACTGTGCCCCCAAACAGAGTATTGACTGGGTAGTTGGGGGATTGGTTGGTGGTTAGGTATGACCAAAATCTTTTCCAACTACCCTTAAAATTTCTCCAGTGAAATGAAACTGAAGTAAAACTAATGCACGTTTGGGTGTTTCTGGAAGTGGCCCCCATCTAAAGAACCAGCTAGACACAAAATGCTGGAGTAACTCAACAGGTCAGGCAGAAGGTGTCTACCTTCGATTTAAACCAGCATCTGCAGTTTTTTTCCTACCCATCATGAAGAACCAAACATCTTGTTTTACACACAAGATCAAATTATGAAGAAGATAACAGGGCCTCTGGTGGCACGATCCAGACGGCAGTTCAAATTTGATGGAATTTAAGAAATATCCATGCAAACTAATGCATTAATACCTTAGTGGTATACATGTAATATAAAGTTACAGTCTTGCATTTTGCTTAAAGAATAGTGGAGTTCATGTCCTTGAGATTTGTACATGAAACTTTGCTGTCAAAGTAAAGTTTTGTGTTTCACCAAGAAAGTGGTTTGAGAAATATTTTTTGCAGAAGTTTAATGCATGTACTTGTATTTATGTTATTGTTCATCTCATACAATATGTAAACACTGGATTTGGAGACATTATTAATTATTATAAAAGCAGTTAACCTGCTTAATTAACCTGCCCACTCTACATGTATTTCACAAATGCATCATTTACAATGTTTGTTTAAAAATACATGTGTACATGTGTTTGCATATAAAACGAGCAACAACATACTTTATGTATGCTGAGGTACATATAAGAGAAAATGGTGAATGTATAAAGACAGCATGGGAACTAAAACAAGTTAAATACATTTTCATGAACTCAATGCTGAGTGTTTTAAGCAGCTTATCCAAAGCAAACATTGTAAACTTCATGTCAAACTCGGTATGAAAGTCATACATTTTCTTTCTTGTTATGAATAAACTTTGAGACCATAACAACACCTTTATTCTTTTGTCTTTATTTCCAGGTTCAGAGACTCACTCTTTGCAATATCAGTTAAAATCATAAACAGCAATAACCAAAGATAGTTATGCCTGGTATCCACTACCCACATGCTGCCATATCTGTACACATTTCCTCCATGCGCGTCATGTCACACACGTGACCACCCAAAATGTCACACACGTGACCAGACGTCATCACATAAAGTAATGCATTAAAAAATTCTTGTAAGACATTAATCTTATTCATTGCTATTTTCCTACCCAAAGAACTATAATGCTTGTCTGCTAAAGAGATGAACATTCTAGCTTTTTAAAATTCACAGAGTTTGTAAGATGAAACTGAGTTATGAAAAAAATGCTTCCGTGTGAGTGCACACACGTGACCAGTCATATTGGACCTCTGACCCTAAACAAACATTGTCAGCATAACATATAAAAATTTCACTTCATAAACTTCAACATATATGTCATATTATGTTTATTTGTACAATACTGGAGAGATTTTGAGGAACAAGATTATTATTCAGGTTTTTGCAAAATCTACCCATCATGTGAAACCTTAGATATAACAGAAATAAATTAGATAACTTCAAGAATTTTGATTCAAGGTGGCCTTAGTTTTGTGCAGTATTGCAATGGATTTAGAGAGTTTTGATTTGATATGTTTTATGTGAGGTTTCCAGCAGTTTATGATATATTATCACTCCCAATAACCTATTTTCATATACTCTTTCAATTCCTACATCATTAATCATGAGTATTACCTCCAAATTCACTTTTCGATTTCCAAACACAATAAATCTTGTTTTACTTAGATCTAATGACAATTTATTAGTATCAAACCACTTTTTTCGGGTTTCCAATTCCCCTTCAACTGTGTCCAAACGTTGCTTCATGTTTTTCCCTGAACAAAATAAATTGATGTCATCCGCAAATATAACTAAATGTAACAATTTTGACACCTTACAAATATTATTTATATAGAGTATTAGGAGCTTTGGGCCCAGCACCGAGCCTTGCGGAGCCCCAAAGGTAACCTTCATAAGTTCTGAATCAAAATTATTTACTTGAACATACTGATATCTGTTTTCAAGGTCACTTCTTAACCAGAAGTATGTTACTCCTCTAATACCATATATTTCTAGCCTATTCATCAGTAAACCATGATCTATGGTATCAGTAAATACTCCCACTGTATATTTATTATCAATTGCAGTTGAAATATTCTCTACTAGTTCCATTAGCACTAGTGAGGTAGACCTTTTAGCTCGAAATGGATACTGGTGATCACTTAGTATGTTATGTTTATGAATAAAGTTTTCAAGTCTTTGTACAAATAATTTTTCTAATATTTTTGAGAATTGGGGCAGCAGAGATATCGGCCTGCAATTTGAAAATAAATGTCTGTCTCCATTCTTGTCGACAGGAATGACTTGTGCTATTTTCATTTTGTTGGGAAATATGCCTGTGAGGAAGGATTGATTACATATGTGTGCCAACGGTTTTGCTATACATTCAATAATATTTTTGACTAGTGTCATATCAATGGAATTGTAATCAGTAGATTTTTTGTTTCTGTATTTATTAATAATATCAATGACTTCATTTTTGTGTACTCCACTGAGGAACATGGAGTGAGCATTTCTATCAGAGCTCTCATGTTCTAAGACCTTCCTTGCTACTCGGTTCAGTAATCTCATTTGCTAAGGTAGGCCCAACTTTTACATAGTAGACTTTAAATTCATCAGCAACCTCTTTTATGTTATTTATAGTAATATTAGGATTTTTAACAAAGTAGCTAGTGTAATCTGCTTTCCCGATACGATGTTTTAATTATGCTGCTAATCACTTTCCAGCAAACTTAACTACCTATGCATTTAGTTTAAATATCTATTGTGCGAGAATTTTTTTTGTCATAATTTAGCCATTTAGCTCATACCTGTGGCCTTAGTTTAATAAATTCTGCAGTAATGCTTTTATAATATTTATTTAATTCAAAGGAATTTTAATTTTGTCATAGTGCTATATGTATTTTTTTCTCTTAGCATAATGAATTAAGTTTTATTTTTCAAGAATAAACATTAAAAAAGCCACAACAGCATAGTTGCAACCATTAGTCTCAAAACTTTAAGGACATGGGTTTAAAAGGTAGCCTGATGATTCACGTTGTTCTGAAACCCTATCTTCTGTAACGTCATCACAGCACATTTAGAATTATTATACCCAGGGGTCGGAGTCGGATACATAAGAAATCAAGGAGTCGGAGTCGGGTGTTTTGGGCATTGACTCCACAGTGATTCAATCACTGCCCACAAAGTAATGGTGGCAAGGCAAGCAGTGAGAGTGCAACCAGATCCCTAAAGAGGCTGCTCCTTGCCTTCTGGCTGCACTTCACACCCACCATCCTCATCTTTGTACTCCCTGTGCATAGGGAAGAGGGTAGGACTGAAGATGTCTTGTTTGGTTTGCTCCTGGGCCTGGCCAAGCTGACCATCTGCGAGTCATGGTGCCAGGCGGAGGAGGGCTCTGCCCGAGCCGGCTGCCTGCCCCTTTTCCGGGGTTACGTCCACACCCGGGTGGTTTTAGAAAGGAACTACGTGCTGTTCACGGGCGTCCTGGGGGGTGGAATGTATCCTCAATAAGGATGGGGAAATAGTAATTTAATATTCAGTATTAAAGAGTATTTGCTTTACTGTGTATTATGGCGGTGGCCATGTTTGTATTTTGGTACTGTACATATTATTTTTGTAAATAATTGACGAAAATTATTTTTGTTAAAATAAAGTGCAACCAGTAAAAAAACAGTAGCCTGTCATCTTCCACAGCAATAAAGATAGACTGCAGAGGTCGTGGGAGTGCAGGGTGAGAGACATGGGCAAGATAAAGTGAGATAGAAGAGACAAACCAAAATAAAATGGGAGCCCAAGTGACAGAAAGCAAAAATCAATAAGCGAGTTCGGTATTACAACTGCGCCTGCCCAGGTCATGGGTCATTCGGGATAAACCTGGAGCAGGCCGGGACTGAAGGTGCCTCATTCTTCTGTGACCAGTGACCGTGCCGACAGCCTCTCATCGTATGTTGGAATCAGCGATCATTTTATTATTCAAGCTAAACTACACACAGAGAATAAAGTTCCTTCAAAACCACCGCGTAAAATTTCCCTCTGGAGAAAAGTGAACAGTGAGGAATTTAAAGAATTGGCAGAAAAACTGAGGAAAATTTTATTTAACCTGCATCCAGATAAAAGAACAGTAAAGGACAACTGGGTGTGGCTGAGAGACTCTTTAAATGACATTGTTGTAAATCAAGTTCCTCAAAGACCCATTAAGGGTCGTATGCGACCTCCTTGGTTTTCGGCAAAACTGAAACGTCTCTGCAGTAAGAAAGAGAAGTTTTATATCCGTGTCCAAAAAAGGGGTACAAAACTGGATTGGGACAATTTTACTAGAGTACGAAAGCTGGTCGATCGCGCTATTAGGAGTACTCATAGACAACATGTTTCTTCCATTCTTGAGGAGGAGCACCCCAAGGCGTTTTGGAGATATGTGAAATCTAGACGGACAGACAACACTGGTGTCCAGATGCTTAAAGTGAACAACTGTCTGATCACTGAGGACCAGGTGAAGGCAGAAGCTCTTGCAAACCAATTTCAACATGTTTTCACCCGGGAAGATACGGAGCCTTCATCATTCCCAGATCTACCACCCAGCCCACATGCTGATATGCCTGCTATTAAAATTGAGGTTGAAGTAGTAAAGAAGTTACTGCTCAACATCAATACAACAAAAGCTATTGGACCTGGCCAAATACAGAATCAAGCCCTTAAGATCACGGCGGAAGAACTGGCTCCTGATTTGCAGCTCATTTTCCAACAGTCGCTTGACTCAGGTGGTGTTCAGCTGGATTGGAGGAAGGCTAACATCACTACTCTCTTTAAGAAGGTTCAACCACTAATCGGCTAATTATCGTCCTGTTTCATTAACAAGCACTTGCTGCAAACTACTGGAGCATAGTAATCTGATGAGACACCTTAGCAAACATAGCATACTTGCTGACAACCAACATGCATTTAGGAGGCATAGATCATGCGAGTCTTGGCTTATCCTGATGACAAATGACCTGGCCAAGAACCTTGACAGCAATGTCATCACGGATTTAGTAGTACTAGACTTTTCTAAAGCATTTGATGTCATCCCACACTAGACTTTTCTAAAGCATTTGATGTCATCCCACACTCCTCCTTCAGAAGCTTGACTTCTACGGTGTTCGTTCCAACACGAAACAATGGATTTCCAGTTTTCTGACAAAACGTCTTCAGCGCGTGTGTGTGAATGGAAAAAGCTCTGATTGGCATCCAGTGTTAAGTGGTACACCTCAAGGCACAGTACTGGGCCCTGATCTGTTTTTGCTTCACATTAATGACATTCATGAGAAAGTCACAAGCACGACCAGACTATTCGCTGATGATTGTTTGCTGTACCGTCCAATTAAGTCAGCTGATAATAAAGATGCTCTCCAAACAGATCTTGATACTATGGTTGAGTGGTCACAGCAATGGGGGATGCAGTTCAATCCTTCCAAATGTGAAACCATGCTTGTCACCAGGAGGAGGAAACCAGGCGAAACATCATATAATATCCTTGGTGCCACCATTGAAGAATCCAAACAGACCAAGTATATTGGCATCAAATTACAGAACGATCTACGTTGGAATGGTCAGACTCATCATGCAACGGTGAAAGTAACAGGTGTCCTAAATTTTCTGAGACGCAACTTTTATCATTGTTCAACTTCTATCAAGGAGAAGTTATACTTCACCCTTGTTAGACCACATTTGGACTACGCAGTTGCAGCATGGGATCCATACACAAATAAAATCATTTCTTCCATCGAACGTGTCCAAAGACAGGCAGCTCGTTTTGTTACAAATACCTACGAGGGAGAAGCGAGTGTTACCGAACTTCTAAATTCATTGGGATGGAACACTCTCCAAGACAGACGTAAAGCCCACTGTTTGACCTGTTTTTACAAAATGTTAAATGGTCAGCTCAACATAGATGACCACATTTACACCAAACCCAAACCTATCAGGAGTAGAAGAGGGAGGGCATTCGATTCAATTTAAGATACCAGCTACCAAGACAGATGTGTACAGCAATTCATTCTTCCCTCACACAATTAAAGCAAGGAATAGTCTTCACCCTACTATAGTTACTCAACCAGACGCAACTAGATTTAAGGTAGCTCTCCTTCTCGAAGAAGCCCTTCTTGTTTGTCCATACTCAGCCACCTCCAGTTTAAATTCCATTTGGAATATTTTGGATGACCAAGAACTAAGGCGTAGCGTTGGTGAGCAGAACAGCAATAGTTGGGTCGACCACCCACACCCCCTGCCGCTAGTAGTGCAGAAACATTGCAGACAAGGGGGGCTTATGGTTGGCTCAGGGAGGGGGCAGTGGCAAATGCCATAAAGGATGACGCTCGTGAAAGAATATCACAATCCTTTGTTTTTTAACGTCTTCCTCTTACTGCCTTTGGTCTTCCTCACATTAATCTCCAGGCCCATACCCTGGCAGAATGTTTGCAGGATTTTTGAGTTTTCATTCATCCCTTTATATGAATCACTAAGGATTGCGATATTCTTTCACGAAGGATAGAGCAGCACTTGACCTTTTTCCTGTGTGTGCAAATCGGAGGGTCCATGGCGATATTGCTGGTACATGTCTCCGGTTGGTGCCCTCGTGTGAAAAATGCCAGAATAAAAAGACACAATAAAATAGTGGGGTGTCCTAAAGAAAAAGTGAACAACTATGGTTGGTCTACCATTGTTAAGCAACACCTACGATCTGATGATGGTTCACTCTGGAAGCCAGATTTAGTATTTGTGAAAGACCAGCCGGTTGCCGTAGTTGATGTCACCATCAGGTTCGAGAACAACCAATCTCTCACCAAGGCCGGGCAAGAAAAGAGTCAGAAATACCAACATCTGACTGAGCCAATAAGAATAGAGTCAAAAGGACGGGATGTGGAGTACTTTGGTTTCATCACAGGAGCCAGAAGGCTGCGATTTTGGAGAACAAGAGGTTAGTTTATTGTCACGTGTACCGAGGTACACTGAAAAGCTTTTGTTTCAACTCCATTAATGATTCAATATCAAGATCAAAATAAGACTACAAGATTCAGAGTCAATAGACCGATATATGCAAGAGTCACAGTGACCACCAATACTGAGCCGAGACCACTGGCATAGTAGTGTAGGGGGATAATGACTGTGCACGAGGCATGTTAAACCTTAGAAAGTGCACAAAGATAGACCCAAAATGCTGGATGCACGAAGTAATCAATATTTGTCCAAGACATAAATGGTTTATGGCGGAAACCCCTTGACGTAACAAAAACATCTCGAATCTTCAGAACGTCATGAAAGGAGCCAAGAAAGACACACAAAGATTTGGTCCACGGCATTTGATTCTGTCGGCCATAGATTGCTAATGATCCGATTACCGTGAAGGTTTATAGATCTCGTTAATGATCGATACCCAGAAACAGCCACGGTGGATGAAGCTGGCAGGGAGAGAACAGAGCCTATCCTTATAGAAAAAGGTGATATTCAAGGAGACCCAATGTCACCTCTCCTCGTCAACATCGCGATGGACCCTCTTATGTGTACGATCCAACAAAAAGGAAAAGAAGAATGGATGAAAGGAAGAGAACAGCAAGTTAGCTGTGCAACTCTGGCCTTTGCAGATGAGATTGCTATCCTAAGTGATTCATGGGAATGACTGAAAAAGATCCTACAAACCCTCTCTGAATATGTACGTTCCTTTAGAAAGGAGATGAGGAGGAATTTCTTTAGTTAGAGGATGGTGAATCTGTGGAACTAATTGCCACAGACGGCTGTGGAGGCCATTATTGGGTATTTCTAAAGCTGAGATTGATATGTTCTTGATTAGTAAGGATGTCAAAGGTTACAGGGCGGGGAGAGAGAGAGAGATAGATCAGCCATGATTGAATGGTGGAGTAGACTCGATGAGCCAAATGACCTAATTCTGCACCTATGACTTATGTACTTATGAACCTTCTGCCAGGGCATGGGCCTTAAGATGGATGTCAAAAAGACCAAGGGTTTCCCATGTGGTCAACAAGACAAAGACACGTCAATAATCCATTAAATAACTGGACAATAAACGAGGGCTCAATCCTACATAAAACCACGAGAGATCAATAAATATCCCGGTGCATGAGTCGACCTCTGTTCAGGCGTTACCAACGAAAACTGGTACTCAAAACTGGATAAACAGTTTGAGAGCCTTAAGAACACCAAGTTGAAACCATTTCGAAAGATAGAGATCCTAAGGGCCCACATAGTCCCAAGATTGCATTTTCACCTCATCCTCATTCTTATTCTTTAGTCTTTAGCCAGAGGGTGGTGAATCTGTGGAACACATTGCCACAGAAAGCTGTGGAGGCCGTCGATGGATATTTTTAAATCAGAGATAGATAGGTTCTTGATTAGTATGGGTGTCAGGGGTTTTGGGGGAGAAGGCAGGAGAATGGGGTTAAGAGGGAAAGATAAATCAGCCATGATTGAATGGCGGAGTAGACTTGATGAGCCGAATGGCCTAATTCTGCTCCTAACATTTATGAAGTCACGGAAGCATCCCAGAACAAGAAGTCTTATAAAGAAAACGGCAAAAGAGATCCTCCACCCGACGATTGAGACCACGGATGGTATCCTATCTGCACAGAATTGTGATGGAGCCTACCAAAATTAGACAAATACCATCTGCAGTTGTTAGGAAACGACTATCCTTGGAACAATCGGGTGATAAAATTATCGGCGTCATTCCAAATGGATGGAAAGGAAGACATCACCCAGGTGAAACAGTTAAAATCTTTGCAAATTTGAAAAATCAAAGAATTCCAGAATGAAAACACACCACCTGCAAGAGATGAAGAAGCCCCAGAACAAATCCATTCAGACATAACGTATGATGAATGTCTGAAGGCTTTGGACCGGTACTTGGAGTTTAGAAGGACGAGGGGGGACCGCATTGAAACTTACTGAACAGCAAAAAGCCTGGATAGACTGGATGTGGGGAGAATGTTTTCTCCAGTGGGTGAGTTTAGGACCAGAGGGGACGGCTTCAGAATAAAAGGACGTACCTTTCAAAATGAGACGAGGAGGAATTTCTTTAGTAAGAGGGTGGTGAATCTGTGGAATTCATTGCCACAGACAGCTGCGAAGGCCAAGTCATTGGGTATCTTTAAAGCGAAGATTGACAGGTTCATGATTAGTAGGGGCGACAAAGGTTGTGGGGGAAAGGCAGGAGAACAGGGAAAGGTAGATCAGCCATGATTGAATGGCAGAGTAGATTCGATGGGCTAAATGGCCTAATTATGCACCTATGACTTATGAACATAACACTGACAAAGGAAGAAAAAGCCATCTAACATTTATTGGAACAGGAGAGGCTTAGAGTTGCGAAAGTAGGAGAGCCTTATTTGCCAAGGATACGGGATGAAAGACTTCTGTGAGGATAGGATATCCAATTCATGGGTGGTACACGATAACAGCTGGAAATCACACCAGTGTGGCGGCTCCCAAGGGTCGGGCCATACCACTACCGACCCCTCGGCACGGGAATGGACCAGTCCAGGGGGGCGGTCTTGTACTAGGTATATAAGGACAAGGGTTTGGGCGCGAAGCCATTCCAGCCGACTCGACCAGTCTGATAACTGAGAAATAAACCGAATGCCCCAAAATACCCGGCTCCTCGCCTTTATCTCGGGCCTCTCTCGACGCGCCACACCAGTTTATAAACAGACTCTTGCTGAGGTGTAATCTACACCCAACAAGATGCACTACCAGACATGGAAGGGCTCAATACGTGATAACGTGCATGAGATGTGAAGTATCCAACGAGACCCTCGCACATATCTCCGGCTGGTGCCCGAGTGTCAAGAACACTGGAATCAAAAGACGCAACAAGATCGTGGAATGCCTGAAAGAAAAGGCGGGCAAATATGGTTGATCGACCTTTGTGGAGCCTCATTTAAGATGTGATGATGGAGCACTTTCGAAGCCCGACTTAATATTTGTCAAAGAAGCGAAGGTGGCCATAGTTGACATTACAATCAGGTTTGAGAATGACGATCGGTTTCTCACCAAAGCCTGGCAAGAGAAAAGTCAGCAGTATGGAAACCTGACTGAACAAATCAAGGGCAAATGCATTTCACGCAGATCTGCTATTAACGCATTCATTGTCACTACCTTTGTACCCCGCTGCATGCAGAGTTCGGAAGACGCCAGCTAGTACCAGTTGCCAACTGCCCCCATGGCTCTCTACTCTCTTTAGACCTTTTTATTCTAACTGCTGGTGTGACATTAACCGTCTCATCTTTTCCACTAGCCTGAGCAATTCTAACCTCTCCCCCTCTGAACGTACAGCCCTCCGCTCCCTCTGCAGCTACCGCGACATTATCATCAAACCCGCCAACAAGGGAGGTGCCGTGGTAGTCTGGCGTGCTGACCTCTACCGGGATGAGGCCAAGCGACAACTCTCATACACCACCTCCTACTTATCCTTGGACCATGATCCCACAGATGAGCCATAATCTCACACACCATTTCAGATTTTATCACTTCCGGCTGTCTGCCCTCCAAAGCCTCCAACCTTATCGTCTCCCATCCCCGCACGGCCCGGTTTAACTTCTCCCCAAAATCCATCAACAGAACTGCCCTGGCAGACCCATTGTTTCTGCTTGCTCCTGTATCACTGAATTAATTTCCACATACCTTGACTCCATCCTATCCCCCCTGGTCCAATCCCTCCTTACCTTTGTCCAAGACACGTCGCACACCCTTCGTCTCTTAAATGACTTCCGTTTTCCAGGCCCTCACGAACTCATCTTTACTATGGATGTCCAGTCACTCTATACCTCCAGCCCCCACCAGGAAGGTCTTAAAGTCCTCCGTTTCTTCCTCAACCGCAGAACCAGCCAATTTCCCTGTACCAACTCTCCAACTCCTAGCCGAGCTGGTCCTTACCCGTAACAACTTCTCCTTCAACTCCTCCCACTTCCTCGAAGTCCAAGGCACTCACATGGGCCCCAGCTATGCCATGCTTCAAAAGATCCATCATCGTACCAGTGCCAAAGAATATCTCTCCAGCTTGTTTGAATGACTATCGACCGGTGGCTCTCACCTCGGTGGTCATGAAATGCTTCGAGAGGCTGATCAAGAACCACATCTGTGCCTTCCTCCCTCGCAATATGGACCCGCTGCAGTTCGCATACCATACGAACAGATCCATGGACGATGCGGTCTCCCAGGTTCTGCACACCGCTCTCTCTCATCTTGACAGCTAGAATGTGAGGATGCTGTTCATTGATTTTAGTTCAGCTTTCAACACAATAGTCCCCACCAGACTGGCTGAGAAGCTGCTGAAACTGGGACTTAACATTCCCCTATGTACCTGGGTCCTGGACTTTCTCACCGCCAGGCCCCAAGTGGTCAAGATGGGGAGACATACATCTAACCCCCTCACCCTGAACACAGGATCCCCCCAGGGTTGCGTCCATGATTACAAGATGGCCGCGCCGTTGCGTTTGGCTGCCTGTCGTCGCTGCCCTAGAGATCCTAGTGTTCTGCGAGCCACTTTGGTCTACGAACTCCGAACCCTCCTGATGATCCGACCCTCCGTCGTCGACTTCTTCAGTCCAGGTCCCGGACAAAGTTTCTCTCAGTGATCGCTCCTCTATCAACTCCCGGTAGATGTGCGGGCCCAGCCTTACATCCACCGCCGTACGAACCGCGTTAGGAGGCCGGGTAAACGCGTGGGAACATTTGAAAAGTTAAAAAACCTTGCCTGCGCTCATCCAACATCGGCCTACCTCACCCAGCGCTGCGAAATCGGACCTGGTCGTCCTTACCGCTCCATCCACCAGCGCTCCCTCGAGCTCAGGTATGCCTCTCTCCAAACGATCATCCCGGTCCCCGGACTGCCGGCCCGCGGGCTCCCAGCAAGGCCATCTGTGAAGCGCAGCGGCGTGGTCTCCCTGAACCTCCGCCCGCTGGCGTGGGAGCCGCTACCAGACCGAAGCTTACCTGCCGTACCTGCTAAAGTGGCCCTGATCAACGCAAGATCCCTACAGAACAAGACCTTCATCCTCAACGACTTCTTCACCACCCGTGGATTGGACTTCTTACTTGTCACAGAAACCTGGTGAGCTTGCTCCACTCGTGGAACTCTGTCCTGATGACTGTAACTTTTTCAGCTCGCCTAGGCTCTCCGGACGCGGTGGGGGCTTAGCCACTGTGTTTAAAAAACATTTCAATTGCCGCCTCCTGAACGCTGGTCATTTCTCCAGTTTCGAGGTGCAACTAATTAAAGTAGGCCTAGCCTATCCCCTCTTAATTGTTCTTGTGTATCGCCCACCAAAAATGCATAAGGACTTCATCACCCTATTTGCTGATCTGATTTCTAACATTTTGCCCAAATTTGACCGGGTCATGATTCTTGGTGACTTTAACATTCATGTTTGCTGTCCCACTAAGCCTCTTGTGAGTGAATTTATGCACCTGGTTGAGTCCTTCAATCTGACTCTTCACACCACGGGACCCACTCACAAGTTAGGCCATACACTCGACCTAGTGTTATCGTCCGGATTCCCAATCACCAACATTGAAACTACTGAGGTCTGTCTATCGGACCACAGCGCTATCATTTTTGACGCATCTCTGCCTTTATCTCCCGCAAAATCTCATCTCCCTGTTCGTTACACCGCGACATAAATTCATTGACTGCCAGTAAATTCTCCGAGGCTCTCACAGCTGCCCCCAACATCTGCACTATTGAGGCTTCTCCCCCCCATCTCAGCACTGAGGATCTCACCTCTTTATTTAATATCACTTGCACTTCCATCCTGGATTCTATCGCTCCCCTTAAAATGAAAAAGCCTAAGCCCAAAGGTCGGCCTTGGCTCAATGACACCACCAGAGCCCTAAGAAGGGAGTGCAGAAAATCAGAACGGAGGTGGAAATGTGACAAGCTTCAAATTTCCTTCGAAATTCTGAGAAACAATCTTCTCAAATACCAGGAAGCAGTAAAGTCTGCTAGAGCACAATACTTCTCCGACCTTATCTCCAAAAACTCTCATAACTCCAAGGTCCTATTTAGCACAATTACCTCTGTCAAATGTCCCACCCCCAGTACCAGCTTAGTTGGGTCCCCTACTAAGTGTGAAGAATTCGCTAAATTTTTCACCAGCAAAGTTGAGAACATTAGAATGAACATTTCCCCTCCCACCCGTGACCTAGCTGTCTCACTAGTCTGTTCATCTAAATTGGACTGTTTCCAACCCGTCACTCTATCCTCCCTTGCAAAGCTTGTCTCCGCTATGAAACCTGCAACTTGCCCCCTTGATCCTGCCCCCACTGCCCTTCTGAAGGATGTCATTGCAATAGCCGGTCCCAGCATCCTCTCTATTATCAACAGTTCTCTGGCCACTGGCACTGTTCCAAACTGTTTCAAGCACGCGGTGGTCCAGCCCCTACTGAAAAAACCTAACCAAGACCCCACCTTGCCTAGCAACTACAGACCCATTTCCAAACTGCCATTCCTGTCAAAAGTCCTTTAAAAGGCAATTCTAAACCAATTAGTGCCCTACCTACACCAAAACACCATCCTGGAAAGTTTCCAGTCAGGTTTCAGAGCCCACCACAGCACAGAGTCTGCCTTGTTGAAGGTACACAACGACCTGCTTCTCGCCATCGACACCGGCGACTGTGCAATCCTGCTCCTTCTCGACCTCAGCGCAGCGTTCGATACAGTGGACCACACCATCCTTATTGACCGTCTCCGGTACGCGGTTGGCATTGATGGCACTGCCCTGAGCTGGTTCGTTTCCTACCTCAAAGATAGGAGTTTCGCCATCAACATAGGCAGTTATTCCTCTTCTCCAGCTAGCCTCTCCTGCGGAGTTCCACGGCATTTCTTTCCACTGCTATGCCGATGACACTCAGCTTTACCTCCCCCTGAAACCCAACAACCAGTCAAATTTAAACAGCCTCTTACACTGCCTTGAGGACATAAAATGTTGGATGGCACAGAACTTCCTCCAATTAAACGAGAGCAAGTCTGAGGTCATCCTATTCGGCCCCCCCGACTCCATCAAATCGATAACAGGCAGTCTTGGAAGCCTATCCTGCCTAGTCAAACCGCATGTCAAAAACCTCGGCGTGATATTTGACTCTGCATTAAAGTTTGACAAGCAAGTCAACGCTGTGGTAAAAGCCAGCTTCTTCCAACTTCGTACCATAGCTAAAATCAAACCTTTCCTCCAATTCGACGACACTGAAAAAATCATTCACGCTTTCATTTCCTCCCGCCTAGACTACTGCAACTCCCTATACACTGGGATCAGCCAATCATCCCTGTCCCGCCTGCAACTGGTCCAAAACGCCGCAGCGAGACTCCTGACGGGTACCCGTAAAAGGGACATCACCCCGATTCTGGCCTCTCTCCACTGGCTCCCTGTACGGTACAGAATCAACTTCAAGCTACTCCTATTCACATATAAAGCCCTAAATGGACATTCCCCCCCCTACATCAAAAATCTTCTAACCCACCTCTCTAACTCCAGGTCCCTCAGGTCGGCCGACTTGGGGCTACTCACTATCCCGCGGTCTAGGCTTAAGCTCAGAGGTGACCGCGCTTTTGCGGTTGCAGCTCCTAGACTGTGGAACAGCATCCCTCTCCCCATCAGAACTGCCCCTTCCATCGACTCCTTTAAGTCCAAGCTCAAAACCTATTTCTACTCCCTAGCGTTTGAGGCCCATTGAGGAGGCGCTGTGAACTGTTTTGTATGTGCTGTTATGTTTGTGTGCTACTGTATGTTTCATTTTTTCCTTAGTACCTAATCAGATGTACAGCACTTTGGTCAACGTAGGTTGTTTTTAAATGTGCTATACAAATAAAATTGACTTGACTTGACTTGACTTAGCCCCCTACTGTACTCCCTGTACACACATGACTGTGGCCAGGTTAAGCTCCAACTCCATCATCAAGTTTGCTGATGACACTGTGGCGGTGGGCCTGATCGCCGACAACGATGGGAAGGCCTACCGGGAGGAGGTGGCTGATCTGGCACTCTGGTGTCAGGGCAACAGCCTACTCTTGAATGTCTCGAAGGCCATCCGAGGACGTACACGCCACTGGTGATAAATGGGATTACTGTGGATAGGGTGAGCAGCTTTAAATACCTGGGAGTCCACATCACAGAAGATCTGACATGGACAACACACATTGCCGCACTGGTGAGTAAGGCAAGGCAGTGCCTTTACCACCTCAGACATTTGAGGAAATTCAGAGTCTCTTTGAGGATCCTTCAGTGCTTCTACTCTGGGGCTGTAGAAAGCATCTTGTCCGGAAACATCACAATCTGGTTTGGGAATAGCTCTGCCCAGGACAGGAAGGCTCTGCGGAGAGTAGTGCATTCGGTTGAACGCACTATGGGAACTACACTCGCCCCCCTGCAGGACCTATACATCAGGAGGTGCAGATCCAGAGACAGCAACATTATGGGGGACCCCTACCACCCCAGCAACGGACTGTTCCAGTTGCTACGGTCAGGCAAACGCCTCCGCTGTCACGCTGCGAAAACAGAGAGGATGAGACGGAGTTTCTTCCCACAGGCCATCAGGACTGTTAACTCTCATATCACCAGGGACTAACTTGATTTACTGTATTAATTTTTTTTGTGTTAAAAAAAAAAATCTATTCTGATTTGTAGTTTTAGCACAATCCGCAGGCGTTGCCACTTTCATTTCACTGCACATCTTGTATATGTATGTGACATATAAAGTTGACTTGACTTGCCTGGACTTGCCTCTTTGTAGGGTACGTCGAACAATCACTGTTCCAGGTGCACACTGGCCCTATCCCCAAACTCTACCTCCGCTAATTGACGACTGCATCGGTGCTACCTCCTGCACCCATGCAGAACTTACTGATTTCATTAACTTTAATACTAATTTCCATCCTGCACTCAAATTCCCTTGGACCATCTCCGACATCTCCCTACCTTTTCTTGATCTCAACGTCTCCATGACAGGAGACAGACTATCAACTGACATCTATTACAAGCCCACTGACTGCCACAGCTATCTAGATGACACATCTTCCCACCCTGCTTCCTGTAAAGACTCTACCCCTACTCCCAATTCCTCCGTCTATGCCACATTTGCGCCCAAGATGAGGTGTTCCATACCAGGTCATCGGAGATGTCCTCATTCTTTAGGGCAGTGCTTCCCAAAGTGGGGTATGCGTACCCCCAGTGGTACACGAAGGGTTCACTGGGGGTACGCGGCAATTTTTAGCTATGTCCTACTGAAACATAGATTCATTATTAGAAAAAAAAACTGTGGTTACGAATTATTTTATACATACATATTTGTAAATAAATCCTATATTTTGCATGAATTCTGCAACTCAAGTTGTGATAGCTGCTGCATTTGGGTAGTTTGCAGACTCCCGCGCGACAACTCGTAAATTTTATTTTTTGACGTTTTGCGAGAACTCATAAATCTTTTTTCAAGCCCTTAAATTTTCAATTATGGATCATTGGTTAAAAACTGGGTGTATAATACGCCCAAAAGACAGCAATAAGGAAAATAGAAGTATCCGCAGACAACGACAAATCGTCAATATATCTGGACCATATGAATGTAATGAAACTGAGAAGGAGGTGCCACCTGCCATCTCTAAAGAACTAACTATGAAGATGGAGAAGAAACGTCGTAAGTACGATGTAAATTACTTGAAATATGGATTTTCGTGGACGGGAGATGAAGATGAACCGGCTCCATTATGTGTCATTTGTCATGAAATTTTAACAAATGAGAGTATGAAACCTTCCAACTTGAAGCGCCATTTTGAATGGAAACATAGCGAATACAAAGCCAAACCTGTGGAATTTTTCGAGAATAAACTTAAAGATTTTTTTAAAACTCAGAAAATAATGTGGGGCCTGACAGGAAGTGAGAATAAAAAAGCCTTTGTGGCGCCACCTTATGGCCAAGCCACTTGTCCCTCCAACCTTCGATTGTCGAGCCCTCACCTGATCTGGGCCGCCAAATCACGCGGTAAGGGGGGGGGGGGCCAGGGGTGTGAGTCTGGAGACCGACGGAGTTGGAGATTAACTGGTGTGCTCTCGAACAACGACAACGTTAAGCATTAACTGAATGCCACGTATATGGAAGCAAATCAGAACCCATTTTGAACTTAAACCTTTATCTCTCGCTTTGCCCATTGCAAACAACCCCACATTCAAGCCATCTATTTTAGATAAGACTTTCTCTACATGGAGTGAATTAGGAATCCACAGTGTCAGAGACCTATATATCGATGGTGTGGCGGCACCCGGGGGCTAGGCCACTCCCTTGGTCATTCCACTCGGCACTCAGTGGACGGGAGGGATTAGGTCACTTCCTGGGTCAGTCCCCTTGGGTCAGGTGGTCTGGGACTATAAAGGGTTTGGGTGTGTCGACTCACGTTCTTCTTGAGTGCGGTGGTTGGTACCACAGGTAATAAAGTTATTAATTACTCACCTGGCGTCTGGCCTGATTACCGCGGTGACCGCACCCACTACACTGGTGACCCCGACTTTCCCTCGCAAGTCGCGATGGACCAGAACCTGCTACTACCCGACTCTTCCAGTCAACCACAACCACAACCGCTTTTGGACCTTCCCGCGGACCCTGCCGCCCGCGCCGCTATCCACGCCGTGTCGGTGTGGCTGCCTCCATTGTGGACCGAGGACCCCGACTTCTGGTTTGACCAGGCCGAGGCACAGTTCGCCCTGCGGGGCATAACTGCCGACGCCACTAAATACTTTCACGTGGTCAGCGCCCTCGACCCGGCCACCGCGCGCCTGGTCCGACCCTTCCTCCGCGACCCCCCGGCAACCGATAAATACGTGGCCCTTAAAGCCTTCCTCCGTCAGCAGTTCGGCCTCTGCGAGGCTGAGCGGGCAACCCGGATCCTCCGAATGCCGCCCCTGGGTGACCGCCGCCCGTCGGTACTACTGGCCGACATGCAGGCACTGCTAGGCGACTACGAGCCCGGGTTCATTTTTAAGCATGTTTACCTGATGCTGCTGCCGTCCGACCTCCGCCAGCAGCTCCTCGACGCCCCGTTCCCCAACATGCAGGCGTTGGGCAGGCGCGCCGATGAGCTCATGATGGCCCATCACCTGGCCCTCGACGCGTTGGAAGTCCATCCAACGGCCGACGACTACCCGCAGGTTGGAGCCTCGATCGCCCGCATCACTACCGCTCCCCGACAGCCTTCCCGACGGTATCCGGCTTCAGCAGCTCACCCAGCCGGCGGCGCGTCTTTTTCGCACGGCCCGCCTGCAGTTCCCCCACCCGCCACCGGAGGTCGCTGGTGGTCGGACCCAGGGGTCGCGCGCAGCCTGCCGGCAGTTCCTCCATACGCCACCGGAGGTTGCTGGTGGTCAGATCGGCCCGCACAGCCGCCCGTTTTCACGGAACCCAGCAGAGGGGGCTGGTGCTACTTCCATCGACGGTGGGGCCCTTCGGCCCGTCAATGCCGGCAGCCCTGTTCGTTCCCGGGAAACGCAGAGGCCGGCCGTCACTGATTGCTTCGGCGGCCGGCCAGATTCATCGTGTGTTTGCGTGGGACCGCCGCTCCGGGGCCCATTTCCTCGTAGACACCGGGGCGGAGGTGAGTGTTGTTCCCCCTTCGCAGGCTGACCTCCGTAGTGGTAACCGCGGTCCCCTCCTCGCCGCAGCCAACGGGACCACAATCCGGTCATATGGTGTGCGCACGATCTCCCTCAACTTCGGGGCGAGCAGCTTCTCGTGGCCATTTGTGATCGCGGATGTGTCCCAGCCACTGTTGGGTGCGGATTTCCTACGGGCACATTCCCTGCTTGTGGACGTTAAGCGGCAGCGTTTAGTGCACTCTGTCACTCTGCAGCCCATTTTCCTCCGCTTGGGCGACCCGGTCGTGCGTCCTGATGGGCCCCTGTCGTCCGTGGACGCTGTGTTCTCACGAATTCTGGCCGAATTCCCCGATATTCTGGACCCCCAGTTCCACTCCGCCGCCCCGAAGCATGGGGTGGTGCACCATATAATGACTACTGGCCCGCCCATGTACGCCCGGGCACGGCGTCTTCCACCGGACAAGCTCCGTCTCGCTCGGGAGGAGTTCCGCCTTATGGAGTCACTGGGGATCGTGCGCCGTTCAGACAGCCCGTGGGCGTCCCCGCTACATATGGTCCCCAAGGCAGACGGTGGTTGGCGTCCTTGCGGAGATTACCGCCGGCTTAACGATGCCACAATCGCCGACAGGTATCCGGTCCCTCACATCCAGGATTTTAATGCCCACCTGGCTGGGGCCACGGTATTTTCCAAGGTCGACCTGGTGCGTGGCTATAACCAAATTCCAGTCCACCCCGACGACGTCCCCAAGACGGCAATCGTGACGCCATTTGGCCTATTCGAATTCCTCCGCATGCCGTTCGGACTCAAGAACGCTGCGCAAGCCTTTCAGCGACTTATGGACTGCGTGTGCCGTGGCTTGGAATTCGTATTCGTATACCTGGACGACATATTGGTGGCGAGCCGCTCGAGACAGGAGCATATTGCCCATCTCCGCCAGCTATGCCAACGCCTTAGCGATCATGGGCTGGCCATCAACATCACCAAATGCCGTTTCGGGGTTGCATCCATCGAATTCCTGGGCCACCACGTGACCCCGCACTGTGCGCTGCCACTCCCCAACAAGGTGGACGCGGTGCGCCAGTTTCCACGCCCGACCACCGTGAAGGGCCTCCAGGAGTTCGTGGGAATGGTGGCCTTTTACCACCGATTTGTGCCATCTGCAGCCCGGATCATGCGCCCGCTTTTCCACCTCATGGCGGGCAAGCGCAGGGAGGTCGAATGGACCGACGATGCGGTGGCGGCGTTCCAACACGCCAAGGAAGCCCTGGCTGCGGCCACGATGCTCGTGCATCCACGGGTTGATGCACCAACCAGCCTGACGGTCGACGCTTCAGAAGTAGCGGTTGGGGCGGTGCTCGAACAGCACACAGATGGGTGTTGGAAGCCTCTTGCCTTCTTCAGTAGGCACCTCAGCGGCGCACAGCGGAACTACAGTGCTTTTGACCGCGAGCTCCTTGCCCTTTACCTTGCGGTCCGCCACTTCCGCTATTTTCTCGAGGGGCGGACTTTCACCGCGTACACGGACCACAAGCCCCTTACTTTCGCTTTCGCCAAGGTGTCCGACCCGTGGTCAGCTCGCCAGCAGCGGCAGCTGGCTTACATCTCGGAATTTACTACCTCCATCCGTTTCATCGGGGGTAAAGACAACCGGGTGGCCGACGCCTTGTCTCGACCCGCGGTCCACGCCGTCCTGCAAGTGGCTGATGGAATCGACTACTCAGCCCTGGCGGCGGCCCAGCTGTCCGATAACGAGATGTCCGCCTACCGTACCGCCATTTCGGGCCTCAGGTTGGAGGACGTTCCCTGTGGCACTGGGGGCGCGACGCTGCTTTGCGATGTGTCCACCGGGCAGCCACGCCCAATCGTGCCTGTTGCCTGGCGACGCCGGGTGTTCGAGGTGCTCCACGGGCTGTCCCACCCTTCCATTCGGGCGACGACGACCCTCGTGGCTTCCCGTTTCGTTTGGCACGGGTTACGCAAGCAGGTTGGGCATTGGGTGCGCACCTGCATCCCGTGCCAAACCTCAAAGGTACAGCGGCATGTGCGTGCGCCACTCCAGGAGTTCCCCGTCCCTCGCCACCGTTTTGACCACATCCATGTGGACATCGTGGGGCTGCTGCCGCCTTCTCGGGGTTTCACCTACCTCCTGACAATGGTGGACCGTTTCACGCGGTGGCCGGAGGCAGTTCCACTGCCGGACACGTGTGCTTCTACTTGTGCCCGTGCCTTGGCGGCAAATTGGATTGCCAGATTTGGGGTTCCGCTCCATATTACGTCCGACAGGGGGCCACAATTCACCTCCGAGCTGTGGTCATCCATGGCCCAACTGCTGGGGGTTAACCTGCACCGCACCACAGCGTACCATCCGCAGGCGAACGGCCTGGTGGAGCGTTTCCACCGCCAGCTCAAGGCCGCTCTGAAGGCCCGGCTCGTTGGCCCGGACTGGGTTGACGCGTTGCCGTGGGTTTTACTGGGTGTCCCCACCGCCCCCAAGGAGGACTTGGCCACCTCCTCGGCGGAATTGATTTACGGGGCTCCGTTGACGGAGCCCGGAGTTCGTTCCCTCCGCCCAGGGTCAGGCAGAACAGCCCTCAGCCGCCCTGCAACGCCTTCGGGAGACGGTGGGCTCGCTGGCGCCAGTGCCGACGTCTCGCCACGGTTCGGTGCGGTCACAATTCCCTTCCGTCCTGCAGGACTGTCCTTTTGTGTTCCTGCGTCGGGATGCCCACCGGCCAACCCTTCAGCGGCCTTATGAGGGACCGTTCAAAGTGCTTGAGCGGGGCTCTGCCACCTTCGTGTTGGATATGGGGGGTCGTCCTGAGACGGTCTCTCTTTCACGGCTGAAGCCGGCGCATGTGGACATTAGCCAGCCGGTGCTACTGGCGCAGCCTCGCCCTCGGGGTCATCCCGCGTCCCGGCCCTTACCCCCGAAGTTCCCGCGGGTGCCTTCCCCTGGCGGGGTGGTTCTGCTTCCTGCGCCCGCCGTGGCGCGCACACGGGCTGGCCGTTTCGTCCGTCCCCCTGTCCGTTTCGTGCCTTCGGTTCTTGGGGGGGGGTCCTGTGGCGGCACCCGGGGGCTAGGCCACTCCCTTGGTCATTCCACTCGGCACTCAGTGGACGGGAGGGATTAGGTCACTTCCTGGGTGAGTCCCCTTGGGTCAGGTGGTCTGGGACTATAAAGGGTTTGGGTGTGTCGACTCACGAGTTCTTGAGTGCGGTGTTTGGTGCACCAGGTAATAAAGTTATTAACTACTCACCTGGCGTCTGGCCTGATTACCGCGGTGACCGCACCCACTACAATGGTACGTTTGCCACATTTACACAGTTACAAAGGAAATTTGAACTACCAAATAGTAACTTCTTCAGATACTTGCAAATTAGGGATTATATATGAAAGCATCTGTCGGGATTTGAAGTTGAAGGCAATCTCAAATAGATGACTGCCTTAAAACATCACCATATAAAGACAAATTCATCTCCTATATGTACGATGTCCTTCTATCAATAACCTCTCCATCCTCTAGCAAGTATCAGATCAATTGGGAAAAAGACATAAGTGTGCAAATACCAATTGAAACATGGGAGGAAAGCTCAAACAATGCCAGACACTGCCTCATACACAGGTGCTCAAACAATGCCAGACACTGCCTCACACAGTTCAAAATTATACATAGACTTCACTCCAAGGCAAAAATACACAGTTTCTATCCAAATGTTTCTCCTACTTGTGATAAATGTCACTCCTCAGATGCGACTCTTTTCCATAACTTAGTATCGTGCCCGAAACTCACCTCTTTCTGCTCTGATATATTTAAGAATATCTCAGACATTCTTAACATCCCATTAAACCCAGAGCTCTTACTAATCATCTTTGGGGTATCTGAAACATCAAGACAACTCACAGCCGCTCAACAACAATTCCTCTCCTACTGTCTCATTACCTCAAAGAAACTACTGCTCATGTCATGGAAAAAAACAACAGCTCCCAATTCCAGAATGTGGCTTCATGACTTGGCCAGTACATTACATTTAGAAAGAATAAGATATGTTCTAAAGGATTGAATCAACCAATTTAATAATATCTGGCAACCATTTGTGTCATTTCTTGCATAGAAGAATATTGACACAGAACACAAACCTATCTACACTTTAATCCATCAATTTTAATGAAATTATGAGTAAGGGATATAGAACAAGAGAGTTAGAAGGTTTAGAAACAAGAGTCTTCACAAAATAATTATTGCACTGAACTGCCCCCAATGTACTGTAGTCGCCTTCTGCACTTTACTTATGTATTTATTTTTATTATTAACATTTTATTCACCATTATTTATTTTTCTGATGTTGTTTTTATAAACATGCCCATCCATATTATTTGTATAATACTCAAATGTTGTTTTGATATGTACATTTGGAAAAAATGATCTTGGATACGGCAACATAATCTGTACCCATTTTTTGATGGCTCAATAAAGATATTATTTTTAAAAACATTAACTGAATGCACGAGTGCTGAGAGTTGTATCAATTAATAAAGAAACATAGTGTGGACACAACGTGTGGACCTCTACACCTTATTAGCTTCATACATGGTGTCGCACTTAAGAGCGAAAAATGGCACACTGGAGATAATTGGCGAAACTTTGGACGAGCCTGCAACAAAAATAATGGCAGAAGTAATGATCGGAGATGAAGCAAAAAGGTCTTTTGATCGTATTTGTCTCTCAAATAATATTGTTCATCGAAGAATCACCGAAATAGCTGAAAATATAAAACAAATATTATTGTCCGACATCCGTCAGAATCGTTATTGTGCATTAAAGGCGGATGAATCCACTGACATTGTGAATTTTGCACATCTTTTGGTGTTCGTTACGTATGAAAAAGACCAAAAAGTTCATGACGACCTTTTATTTTGCCAACCTTTGCCAGAACATACAACTGGAGAATCTGGAAAATCTTTAACATTATGGATGAATTAATGCAACAAAACAAACGTTTAGCAACATGCTCTCTCGCTGCTCCCCCTCTGCGATTTCTCCTGCCCTCCTACTCTACGACCACATTTTGACCCAGACTCGCTACCACAGCCACATCTGCTTTCTTGGGACTTGCCTACCCCTCCATCTTCCGCCTCGTGGTTTCCAGCTCCGTTTCCAGACCTCCCAATTCGTACCCAACCCGGACGACCGGCTCCAACAGTCTATCTGCCGCTTTTCTGAACAATTTTCCTTCCGAGCCCTGCGTTGTACCCTGGCTGGGATGCACCGGCACCAGCAGACCCTCACTCTGACTCTCCCACAGCTCCGGGCCTCACTAACCCACACCTGCAATGGGCCCCAACTGTACTTCATTCTTCGCCGGATCCGCGCCCTCAACACTCGATTCCTCGCCTACCTGGACTCCATCAAGGCTCGCAAACTCACCCGCCTCCAGACTGCTGCCTCCACCGACACTCCTCGGCAGCGACTCGACCACCTGCAGGCCCGGAGCTCCACCGCTGCTCCGCACCGCCGGCCCGCGCACCACGAGGCAGAGTCCCGCGACGCCATTGCTACCACCAGGTGCAGTAACAATCCTCACCACCTCCCTGGGGCCGCCACCGCCGACTGCCGAGGCCTACCTGAGCCTGCCGCCGCTGACCTCCACCGCCTCCCCGGGGCCGCTGCCGCCGCCGACCTTCCCGGCCTCTCCACCGCCGCCCACGTCCTCCCCGGCCATCCGCTGACCGGGCCGACCGCCACTTACCCGGGCTCCAGGTCCCCACGGGCCTCCCCCAGCGACCGTTTCGACCCGCGCCACTCCACCACCCAGCAGCAGGTCACAGCCGTCGCTGTACCCGGCCCCCGGGACCAACAACAGGTCGCAGCTCCACCCGGCCCACACACACCGCGCTGGGCCCACAGCCCCCACCAGGCAGAGTCCCACAGCACCGCTGGGTCCTACTGCCCACCCTCTATTACAGGTAACTGCAGCCAGTCCTCCACTGGGTCTCCCCCTTCCCCCTCCAGCCAGGCGACCCCCAGTACTCCCCAAATCGGTCCTCATCTCCCCTCTGCCCAGCTAACCCACCACCCCCCCACCATACATCCCCTCCACCTGCCCCCCTGCCTCCATCCGACCCCAACCCCCACTATTGCCGGGTGTTCACCACCCCCCCTGACCTCCCCCTTTCAGACACCGAACGGTCTTTCCTCAGCAGAGGCCTCACCTTTGTTCCCCTCCGCCCCCACATCAACGAGTTCCACGTCCGCCATGACGTGGAGCTCTTCCGCTGCCGCCTCCGCTCGTTTTTCCATGGGAAGGAGTCCTCACCCCCCACTGATGACCCCTTCTCCTGTCTCCAACGGACCCCCTCCTCCTGGGCTCCCCGTGTGGCCAACTACCCTCACTAGAACTTTTCATCTCCAACTGCCGTCGTGACATTAACCGCCTCAAATTCTCCTCTCCCCTGACTAACTCTAACCTCTCCCCTCCTGAACGTGTAGCCCTCCACTCACTCCGCAACAACCCGGACTTAATCATCAAACTCGCTGACAAGGGAGGGGCTGTGGTAGCCTGGCATGCTACCGGACCGAGGCCAGACGACAACTCTCAGACACCTCTTCCTACCTATCCCTGGACCATGACCCCACCGATAAACACCAGACCTTTATCAGCAGCACCATCACGGACCTCACCATCTCCGGCGATCTACCCTCCAATGCCTCCAAACTTATCGTTCCCCAGCCCCGCACGGCCCGATTGTACCTCCTACCCAAAATCCACAAACAGAACTGTCCCGGCAGACCCATTGTTTATGCCTGTTCATGTCCTACCGAACTTCCGCCTACCTCGACTACATCCTATCCACCCTGGTCAAATCCCTCCCCACCTATGTCCAAGACACCTCACATGCTCTCTGTCTCCTCGATAACTTCCGGTTTCCAGGTCCCCACTCCCTCATCTTAACCATGGATGTCCAGTCATTCAACATCTCCATCCCCCACAAGGATGGTGTTGAACCCAGTTCTTCCTTGATCGTAGAACCAGCCATTCCCCATCTACGAACACTCTCCTCCGCCTAGCAGAGCTGGTTCTTACCCTTAACAACTTCTCCTTTGACTCCTCCCACTTCCTCCAAACCAGAGGCGTAGCTATGGGCACTCGCATGGGCCCTAGCTACGCCTGCCTCTTTGTCGGGTACGTCGAACAATCCCAGTTCCAGACGTACACTGGCCCCATCCCCGAACTCTACCTTCACTACATTGACTACTGTATTGGTGCTACCTCTTGTACCCATGCAGAACTCACTGACTTCATACACTTCACTACCAATTTCCATCCTGCTCTTAAATATACTTGGACTATCTCCAACATCTCCCTACAGTTTCTGGATCTCACCATCTCCATCACAGGAGACAGACTAGTGATTGATATCTAATACAAACCCACTGACTCCCACAGCTATCTGGACTACACTTCTTCCCACCCTGTCTCCTGCAAAAAGTCTCTCCCCTACTCCCAATTCCACCGTTTACGCCGCATCTGCGCCCGGGATGAGGGGCATCAGAGATGTCCTCATTCTTCAGGAAACGGGGCTTCCACTCTACCATTATAGACGAGGCTCTCACTCCTCTATATCCCGCAGCTCCGCTCTTGCTCCCTCCCCCATTCGTAACAAGGACAGAATCTCCCCTGTCCTCACCTTCCACCCCATCAGCCAGTGTATCCAACAAATCATCCTCCAACATTTCCGTCACCTCCAAAGGGACCCCACTACTGGTCACATCTTCCCATCCCCTCCCCTTTCTGCGTTCCGCAGAGACCGTTCCCTCCGTCACTCCCTGGTCCACTCGTCCCTTCCAACCTAAACCACCCCACCCCCAGGCACTTTCCCCTGCACCTGTCCCTATACCTCCCCCCTCGACTCCATCCAAGGATCCAAACAGTCTTTGCAGGTGAGATAGAGGTTCTTCTGCACCTCCTCCAACCTCATCTATTGTATCCGCTGCTCTAAATGTCAACCTCTACATCGGCGAGACTAAACGCAGGCTCGACGATCGTTTCGCTCAACACCTTCGCTCAGTCCGCGTTAACCAAGCTGATCTCCCGTATCACAAAATGCTGGAGTAACTCAGCAGGTCAGACAGCATCTAGGAGAGAGGGAATGGGTGACGTTTCGGGTCGAGACCCTTCTTCAAACCTGATCTCCCGGTGGCTGAGCACTTCAACTCCCCCTCCAACTCCCAGTCTGACCTTTCTGTTTGGGCCTCCTCCAGTGCAATAGTGAGGCCCACCAGAAATTGGAGGAACAGCACCTCAAATTTCGCTTGGGCAGCCTTCAGCCCAGCGGTATGAACATTGACTTCTCCAACTTTAGATAGTTCCTCTGTCCCTCTCTTCCCCTCCCCCTTCCCAGTTCTACCACTGTCTTCCTGTCTCCACCTATATCCTTTCTTTGTCCCACTCCCCAGACATCAGTCTGAAGAAGTGTCTCGACCCAAAATGTCAACCATTCCCACTCTCCTAGTTACTCCAGCATTTTGTGATACCTTCGAATCTTTCTCACCCTGGCCATTCCATCTCCTCCCTACGTTCGTCAGGCAGAGCGTACCGTTGCGAACGGTTAACTCCCGCGCATGCGTGCTGGCATCTTACGCGCATACACGCTAGCATCCCTACTAGCCTGGAACATAACGGGTGCGCATTTACGCGATAGATTGGAAACACCGTCTAATGGTGGAGGTAACGCGGGATTTGCACGACACGCGGTCCGAAAGGCTACATCTAAGTTACGATGATGTTTAAAGCTCAAAGTTAATCGGTAACCTCCTGTTACATTACATACAGCATTGTGGCTACTGTTCCTGGCAATACATAACACAGATGATACAAAAGCTTGAAAGCACGCACCACCAGACTCAGGAACAGCTTCCTTCCCTCAGTTATCAGACATCTGAACAATTCTCCCACTAGCTGGAGTGTAGTCCCAATCTTCCAACCTACCTCATTGCAGTCACAGGACTTTTTCTGTGGAACTGTAATGCTGGAAACTATATTCTGCACTCTGGTATTATTTTCTATTTACTTTGCCTTTTGTAATTGTGTATGGCTCGATTGTATTCATGGATATTCATGCAAACAAAAGCGTTTCACTGTATCTCGGTACACATGACAATACTGAACCAAACCAAACCAAACATCAGCAACTACTCACTCACGTTCCAATTTGGGGTTTTTCCATCTCAATTCAGCTCTGCACACCTCATCACAGTCTTGGTCCAAACACTGGACCAAAGAACTGAACCCTGACTTGAGGTAAGAGTGACTACTTCTGCAATCACAATTGCATTAGACCGAGTGTAGCATCAAGGCACCCTGGTAAAACGGAAGCAAACTGACATAAAAGGAAGACACCCGTGGTTGGAGACACACCTCGCCTAAGAAGGTGGTTGTGGGCAGAGTTCAATAACCGAGTTCGGTATCTCGCGTGCGCAAGGAATCATGGGATTTGTCAAAGGCCATTCGGGATAAACAAAGAGCGATGCTAGTGATCGCGAACGCAGCGCTGTATAAACTGTGTACGCAGAACTCTGTGTAAAAATAACATTTTCGGTCTGAGTTTTTGTCGTCTTTATATCTTAGATTGGTTATGGCTGACACAAATGACGATGATATGACACTGGATGATTTTCTGCGATGGAAAGTCGAAGCACTGAAGCATTTTTTAGCAGACAAAAGAAGGGACGAAAAGACGAACTCGCTGCTCTTGCTTACGCTTCATCGTACATGAAGAGCCCGTGCTACCGACTGCCGGTGAAGAAATACGTCGCTGTGCTGATCAATACGAGGAACTCTTGAATTGTGGAGAAATATCTCTTCCCGATCCCATGAGCAAACTGAAAAATGGGTGGCTTGGAGAATGGAAAGGACTAAACTGCTGGCCTCCCACATCCACCGTCGTGCTGTCTATTCATCTTGCCAGTTAGGATGACGCTAACCAGCCAGCTACTTCACTGAAGTCTCGCCTGCTTAGAGACTCCAAGGAAGGCAAGGCCCAGCCTGGCCAAGCTGGCCATCCGCGAATCACGGCGCCAGGCGGAAGAGGGCTCTGCCCGAGCCAGCTGCCTACCCCTTTTCCGGGGTTACATCTGCGCCCGGGTGGTGTTGGAGAGGGACTATGCGCTGTCCACGGGCACCCTGGGGGATTTCCAGGACCGCTGGGCACCGCGGGGGATTGGATGTATCCTGGATGGGGATTGTAATATTTGTTTGTACAGTATTCTGATGGTGGGTTCTGTTTTGGTTTTGTATTGTTTGTACTATTTTAATATTTTGAACTGATGCTTGGCGGAATTTTCCATCCCGACTCTAGCGCCTTCTCGTACAGGTTTGAGGGGGGTGGTTCCCGTATTGACCGTTTATACGTGTCCAAGGCCTATGTGTCCTGTGTGTCAGCGGCCTCCATGCGGCCAGCGCCGTGCTCGGACCACTGCCTGGTGCGAGTGGACTTTATCCCAACGCGCACACGGGCAGGGTCCACGTACTGGCACTTTAATAACCGGCTGCTGGAGGAGCACCGGTTCCGGGATTCATTCAGGCTGTTCTGGGCGAAGTGGAGAGAGAGGCAGGGGCGTTTCCTTTCCCTAAGGCAGTGGTGGGATGTAGGGAATGCTTACGTTCGTCTGTTTTGTCAGGACTACACGAGGGGGTCGACCAAGGGGCGGGACTCCGAGTTCGGACGGCTTGAGAGAGAGTTGCTCGACTCGGAGACTCGCTTGGGTCAGACTGAGGGGGCTCATGTGAGTGGGAGGAGTACCAGAGTCTCGCCTGGGTCAGACTGAGGGGGACTCGTGTGAGTGAGGGGAGTACCAGAGTCTCGCCTGGGTCAGACTGAGGGGGACTCGTGTGAGTGGGAGGAGTAGTAGGAGAAGAAGGGGGCACTAAGGGACTTGCAGCTTAGGAGGTCCCGGTCCAGATGTTGCACGATCTGGACCGCGCCTCCCCCTTTTTCTTCTCTCTGGAGAAGTGGCGAGGTGCCCACAGGCAGTTTGTTGAGTTGCTGGCGGACGATGACACCTCCGTCACGGATCCAGAGAGGATCGATGCCTCGGTTTGGTCTTTCTACAAGACTCTGTTCTCCGCTGGTACATCTAGTGGGGAGGCGCAAGGGGTCCTGTGGGAGGGCTAACCCGTAGTGTGTAAAGAGGTGGCTGAACACCTCGATGATCCCCTAACTCTGGAGGAGTTGACTGGTGCCCTGCACCAGCTCAGGAGGGGCAAGTCTCCGGGGCTGGATGGGCTGACCGTGGAGTATCTTTGAGCCTTCTGGAATGTCCTGTGGGGGACTATCTTTGATCAAACCCTCTCCTTCGACAAACACATCAAACACATCGCAAAGACAGCCTTCTTCCACCTCAAAAACATTGCCCGTCTCCGTCCATGCCTCTCCTCCACAGCTGCAGAAACCCTCATCCACGCCTTCATCACCTCCCGTCTGGACTACTGCAACAGCCTCCTCTATGGCGCACCCTCAAAAATCATCAGTAAACTTCAATACATTCAAAACTCCGCTGCCCGTCTACTCACCCACACCCCGATCCATGACCATATCACCCCGTCCTTTACAAACTCCACTGGCTCCCCATCCCCCAGAGAATCCAGTACAAAATCCTCCTCATGACCTACAAAGCCCTCCATAACCTGGCCCCATCCTACCTGACCGACCTCCTCCACAGGCACACTCCCACCTGCACCCTCCGCTCTGCTGCTGCCAATCTCCTATCCCCCACATCCGGACCAAACTCAGATCCTAGGGGGACAGGGCTTTCTCCATCGCTGCTCCCACCCTATGGAACTCACTACCTCAAACCGTCAGAGACTCCTCCACACTCACCACATTCAAAACATCACTGAAGTCTCACCTGTTCAGTACTGCCTTCAACCACTGAAGGTCACCCCACCTTCTGTCTCCTTTCTCTGTTCGTTTACTTATTTATCTATTTATTCACTTCCCTACGTTCTCTAAATCCCTGTAAAGCGTCTTTGAGTATATGAAAAGCGCTATATAAATGTAATGTATTATTATTATTATTATTATTATATGAAGGTGTTGGGGGAGAGCCTGGGGACCGGGGAGATGCCCTTCTCGTGGCGCAGGGCAGTCGTCGTCCTGCTGCCCAAGAAGGGCGATCTCCGCTCTTTGAAGAACTGGCGCCCGGTCTCTCTCCTCAGCACGGATTACAAAGTCTTTGCACGGGCATTGGCCAATCGCCTGGGGCCCGTGCTGTCCCAAATGATCCACCCTGACCAGTCCTACACAGTCCCAGGCCGGTCCATCCAGGACAATATCCATCTGGTCCGGGACCTGATCCATCTGTGCCAGGGGGCTGGTCAGTCAGTCGCCTTTCTCTCCCTCGACCAGGAGAAGGCGCTCATCAGGGTAGAGCACGACTACCTTCTTGGGACTCTGCAGGTGTTTGGATTTGGACCACATTTCGTGGCCCGGGTCCGGCTTCTGTACGCTGCTACAGAGTGCCTTGTTAAGATCAATGGCTCTTTGTTGGCTCCCATTCACTTTGGGAGGGGGGTTCGTCAGGGATGTCCCATGTCCGGCCAGCTATATTCCCTGTGTGGAGCCTTTCCTGTGCCTCCTGTGGAGGCGGCTGGCAGGCCTAGCTTTGCCGGGGCCGGGGGTGGAGGTTGTTCTCTCGGCCTATGCCGACGACGTGCTTCTAATGTTCACCGACCCTGCTGACCTGCGGAGGATGCGTGAGTGCCAGCTGGTGTTCTCAGCCGCATCCTCCGCCAGGATCAACTGGGGGAAGTGTGCTGGTCTCTTGGTGGGTCGGTGGCAGGTGGACTCCCTGCCGGAGGAGATGGCAGTTTTTGCGTGGAGCACCACGCACCTCCTCTATCTGGGGGTCTACCTGAGTCCCACTGAGGGGGCTTGGCCGGCTAACTGGCAGGAGCTGGAGGCGAAAGCCGTTGCCCGGCTAGGGCGCTGATCAGGCCTCCTTGGTCTGCTCTCATATCGGGGCAGGGCTGTGGTTATAAACCAGCTGGTGGCCTCTCTGCTGTGGTACCGGCTGGCCACTCTGGTCCCGTCCGCTCTAATCATCACCTTGTTACAGAAGTTGTTGGTCAACTTCTTCTGGGGTGAGAGGAACCACTGGGTCTCTGCTGGGGTTCTCAGTCTCCCGTTGGAGGAGGGCGGTCAGCCGCTGGTCTGCGTCCGCACTCAGGTGGCGGCCCTCCGACTCAGGACCCTGCGGAGGTACATGTACTCCGAGTGCCCTCTTGGGTGGCACTCGCTGGCCACGTACTTTTTCCGCCAGGGCCGCTGCCTCCAGGAGGGCTCTCGGCTCCCGGTGGCGGGCATGAGTCGGCGCGCTAGGCGGGAGTTGCCCGGCTTTTACCGCGATCTCCTGAAAGCCAGGAATTTGGTCACCTTCAGCCAGGGCACTGCTCCTCAGGGGGAGGGGGGTGCTGTGGTTGTAAGGGGGGCCGGTCCTCACCCTGTCACGGTGGGTGTCGAGGAGAGGCGTGTGCGTGGAGCGATTCCGATTGGGCTTAGCCCCGCTACGTCGGAATTGCTCATAGGACCCACGGCCCGTGACCCTTCCCGAGAGCCGGCCCCACGCAACATGAGCCGCCTTTCCGAGATGCCCAGCGTGCCATTCCGTGATGCTCCTGCACACTCCACTTCCTCGCCCTCGTCTTCCATCCGGACACGCCCTGGCGGTCCATGTTACCATCTGACGGCGGAGCAGTCCCCAGTAGAGGTCTCTCTATAAGGGAGTCCTCCCCCTTTACATCGGGGACCTGGGGTGGAGAGTGTTGCATAAGGCTGTGGCCTGTAACAGATACTTGAGCCGGTTCACGGACTCGTCTGCCACCTATCACTTCTGCGGCGAGGAGGAGACAGTGTAC
>NC_135971.1:37268171-37283504 GCF_053455715.1 Rhinoraja longicauda | reverse complement strand
AACTAAAAATGGATATGTTAAAGACAAAACAGGTGCTAGATATCTGAAACAAAACGATGATTGCTGCAAAATGCTCAGCAGATCATTTAGCATCAGTGGACTCTCCAATGACTTGCTGAACGTATCCATTCAACATTTTCTATGTTCAACATTTGACAGCCTTGGTAGAATACAACTGCCTTTGCATATCAATAATACAGTTATGATTTATATAGAAACATAGAAATAGTTGCAGGAGGAGGCCATTCGGCCCTTCGACCCAGCAGCGACATTTATTGTGATCATGGCTGATCATCCACAATCAGTAACCTGTGCCCAACTTCTTCTCACTTACTTTGCACTTCAAGCCATTTAGCTTATTTTGTCTGTACGGAATAATAATGTTTGTTATTTCTAATTTTGCAAATATTTTCTAGTGATCGATGGTTGACATAAATTTTCTTCATATTATTGCAGAGATTTATCTCATTGTGGGCAGTTTGGTGAAAATGTTCAGCCTCGTGAGGCAGACCTACACATGGGTCAACCGTCAACTGGAACCAGGCGGGTATGATTGAAACATTGTTTAATCATTGTTTATGATTTATGATTTAATCATTGTTAGCAATGATGTTTTTCCGTTATAGGAAACGATATGAAAGAACTTTATTTATCCCAGGAGGGAAATTGATCTGCCAACAGTCATAAAAACACAAACTACATGAAATTTGATATTAAAGTGATGAGTGGAAAGGATTGGGGATGTGCAGGGAGGCGGGGGGGGGGGGGGGCGGTAGTCGAGTCAGTCTCAGTCTAGCCCATGACAGAAGGGGAGGAGTTGTACAGTTTGGTAGCCACAGGGAAGAAGGAACTCCTGGGGCGTTCTGTCCTGCATCTTGGTGGAACAAGTCTGTTGCTGAAGGAACTCCCCAGGTTGACCAGTGTGTCATGGAGGGGGTGGAGCAGTATTGTTGACAATAGACAATATACAATAGGTGTAGGAGTAGGCCATTAGGCCCTTCGAGCCAGCACCGCCATTCAATGTGATCATGGCTAATCATTCACAATCAGTACCCCGTTCCTGCCTTCTCCCCATACCCTCTGACTCCGCTATCATTAAGAGCTCTCTCTAGCTCTCTCTTAAAAGTATACAGAGAATTCGCCTCTGCCTTCTGAGGCAGAGAATTCCACAGATTTACAACGCTCTGAGTGAAAAGGTTTTCCCTCATCTCCGTTCTAAATGGCCTACCCCTTATTCTTAAACCGTGGCCCCTGGTGCTGGACTCTCACAACATTGGTAATATGTTTCCTTCCTCTAACGTGTCTAATCCCTTAATAATCTTGTATGTTTCAATAAGGTCCCCTCTCAGCCTTCTAAATTCCCGTGTATACAAGCCTAGTCGCTCCAATCTTTCAACATACGACAGTTCCGCCATTCCGGCATTTAACCCCGTGAACCCGCACTCCGTCAATAGTAAGAATGTCCTTCCTCAAATTTGGAGATCAAAACTGCACACAGGGCTCCATGTGCGGTCTCACGAGGGCCCTGTGCAACTGCAGAAGGACCTCTTTGCTCCGATGCTCAAATCCTCTTATCATAAAGGCTAACATTGCATTAGCTTTCGTCACGGCCTGCTGCACCTGCATGTTAACTTTAAGTGACTGGTGAACAAGGACATCCAGAATTCTTTGTACTTCCCCATTTCCTAACTTGACACCATTCAGATGATGATCTGCCTTCCTGCTCTTACCACCAAAGTGGATAACCTCACATTTATCCACATTAAACTGCACCTGTCATACATCTGCCCACTAACACAATCTGTCACGCCACCCTGCATCCTCATAGCACCCTCCTCACAATTTACACTGACAACCCGCTTTGTGTCATCCACAAATGTGAGAGAGAGGGAGAGGGAGAGAGGGAGAGGGAGAGGGAGATGCAGAGGGGAGGAGAGGGGGAGAAGGGAAGACGGAGAGAGAGAGAGAAAGAGAGAGAGAGAGATGGATACAAGATACAAAGATTTTATTAGTCAGGTATGTTAACACTTTCTACCAATGTGCCTTTCCACCAGTCGATTAAACAAAAGTTTTTAGAGTTTGTTTTAGAGATACAGCGTGGAAACAGGGCCTTTGCCCACTTAGTCCGCGCCGACCAGCGATCCCCGCATATTAACATTATCCTACACACTCTAGGGACAATATGAACATACACGAAGCCAATTAACTACATACCGGTTACATCTACAACTCCCTGTAATTACTTGTGGTCTTGGACAGTGATGTTCCCAAACCAACCCGTGATCCAACCAGGCACACATTTTGCATCTGCGGAAAGTTGTCAGAGTCACTGAAGAAATACCGATATCCTCAGTCTTCGAAGGACGTAGAGGCATTGGTGTGCCTTCTCGGCAATCACACAATGTGGTTGGTCCACGACAGATCATTGGTAACATTAATGCTAATGGAATGGAGACTCTCAACGATTTCCATTCTGCACCGTTGAAGATGACAGGGCATGCACTTCCCGGAGTCAATAACTGGCTGCCACGTCTTGCTGCCATTGACATATACACCGATGAGCCAAAATGTTATGACCACCTGCCTAATATGCTGTTGGTCCTCCGTGAGCCACCAAAACAGCGCCGACCCGCCGAGGCATGGACTCTGCAAGTCCCCTGAAGGTGTCCTGTGGTATCTGGCACCAAAACCTTAGCACCAGATCCTTCAAGTCCTCTAATTTGCGAGGTGGAACCGCCGTGGATCGGACTTTTCAATCCAGCACATCCCACATCTGCTCAATCGGTTTGAGATCTGGAGAATTTGGAAGCCAGGGCAACACCGTGAACACTTCATCATCGGTCCAGGCGACCTTCTTCCACTGCTCCAAGGTCCAGTTCCGACGCTCGCGTGCCCAATGTAGGTGCTTTCGACAGTGGAGAGGGGTCATCATGGGCACTTTGACCGAGCTGCGGTGAAGCAGCAGGGTGCGATGCACTGTGTATTGTGACACGTTCCTCCCGTGACCACCATTAACATGTTCTGTGATTTGTGCCACAGTTCACCTGTCGGTTCGGACTTGACGGGATCACCTTCGTTACCCTCGCGCATCGATGAGCATTGGGCGCCCAACACCCTGTCGCCGGTTTGTGGCTTGTCCCTCCTCGGACCACTGTCGAAACGTACTCAGCACTGCTGACCGGGAGCACCCGACAAGCGTTGTCGTTTTAAAGATGCTCTGACCCCGTCGTCTGGCCATAACAATTTGGCCCTTGTCAATAGATAATAGACAATAGGTGCAGGAGGAGGCCATTCGGCCCTTCGAGCCAGCACCGCCATTCAATGTGATCATGGCTGATCATTCTCAATCAGTACCCCGTTCCTGCCTTCTCCCCATACCCCCGTGACTCCGCTATCCTTAAGAACTCTATCTAGCTCTCTCTTTAATGCATTCGGAGAATTGGCCTCCACTGCCTTCTCAGGCAGAAGATTCCATAGATTCACAACTCTCTGACTGAAAATGTTTTTCCTCATCTCCGTTCTAAATGGCCTACCGCTTATTCTTAAACTGTGGTCCCTGGTTCTGGACTCCCCCCAACATTGGGAACATGTTTCCTGCCTCTAACGAGTCAAACCCCTTAATAATCTGATACGTTTCGATAAGATCCCCTCTCATCCTTCTAAATTCCAGTGTATACAAATCAAATTCCAGTGTATACCAGTCAAAGTCGCTCAGGTTTGTACTCCTGCCCATTTCTCCTGCATCCAACACATCAACTTCAAGAACTGACTGTTCACTTGCTGCCTAATATACCCCACCCCTTGACAGGTCCCATTGCAACAAGATAATCAACGTTATTCGATGCAGATGGGTTGCTTGTAGGTTTGTAGACAAAACAACGATTACTGGGAATGCGGACAATGATGTAGGGTGTCAAACTACACAGTGAGATATCGGTCAGCTGCAGAATGGACGTAGAAATGGTAGATGGGTTTTCATGACGACAATAGTGAGTTGGTGCACTTTGAGATGTTAATGTTAAAGGCATGTGTAAGGTTGACGTCAATATCCTTAACAGCACTGATGTGCAGAGTGGTATTGGGCTCTACATCTAGAACTCGCTGTAAGTGGCGACACAAGTGGATGGAGGGGTAAATAAGGCGTCTCGTGCTGTTGCTTTCATAGTTCGGGCTTTGAACATATGGGTCACTAACTCAAGATATATCTCTATAACACTTTATGTTGGACGTATTTGGAGTATTGTGTGCAGTTCTCATCGTCCCATTGGAGAGAGTATGACTGGGATGTGTGGAAGGGTTAGTGCAGAAGATGCTTTGCAGAATTTTACATGGAACGTATTAGCTCCAAACAAAGGCTGGACAGTCTTTGATTGCTTTCCCTAGAACACCGAAGGTTGAAGGGAAACCTGGTACAAAATCTGTAAAATTATGATGCGGATAGATGGGAAAGTCAGCAAGTTTTTTTTTCACGGCTAGACGGAATATATTTAACGTGAGTGAGTCAATGTATAAAGGTGATACGCGGACCACATATTTTACACAGAGTGCGCCCTGCGCCTTGTGGTGAAAGCAGATGTGAGAGTGTCGTTTGAGAGGCTTTCAGATAGCCACATTGATATGCGTGGATAATATAACATTACATTTCTTCAGGAAACGTAGAATGCAACTAGACTAAGCAAGATATTTTATGACTTATATTTCTCTCTGTTTTCTAGAATATAATATTATAATACATATTTTATATAATTGATAGTTGTTACGCAGTTCTCTAATTAGCAGTAGCCCCATGATCTGACAAACTTTGTTTGTTTCAATGACTGACACTAATCCCAATGGTTTTCCCTTGATTCGTCGTCATATGATTTCTCTGGAGAATCCGTAACGACCTTTAAAAGCAGACGACATTTCATACCACTGGCAGGAGAGCTCGCTGCACTCCGACCATGGAATTGCCGGTAATCAACCAGGTCGAAAATATTTACTATCCTATCCTTGCGGTCATTGGTGTTCCTGGTGAGCTCGCTGCTATTTTCAGCCGATATTTCGCCGCCTAGCCTTTACTGTTAAAAATCTGTGTGCGATTACTTTTTCCTTGGTGCTCTCGTGTCAATTAGTGACATCGAAATCAATTTACACATTCCAATCTATTGTGGATTTATTCAATGGCGTTTAGAAAGACGGGGAAAGGAGGGTGATGACGAAACCCAAACGTTCATTAGTGTAAAATGGTGTGATGTTTAGTATAGATACTGCAAACCGAAATACCTGTTCCTGTGCTATACCTCTTTATTTTGTTTTGTGATAATGCATGGAAATAGGCCATTTGGCCGACGGAGTCCACACTGTTCTCCCGTTGACGGGAGTTCCATGTTATCCCACTTTCTCATTTAATCCCTCCAACACTATGGGCAATTCCACAGAGCCCAATAAACCTACACACCCAAAAGTCTTTGGGGTGTGGGGGAAAACCGAACCAGGCGGAAAACCAGGCGGTCACTGACAGAACGTCAGAAGACGGTACAGCGGATTGCTCAATGGTGGTGTCCTGTGTTTTATGTTCGAGCTTTTGACTGGAAATAGCTTTCGCCATGTTGCTAGAGAAGACTAATTAATCTGAAGGAAAAGCTAATGCAGTCTCGAGTTAGTGCGGTTTTATTAGCTTAATTTAGACAGCCATTATGTAGCGGAGAAACAAGAAAAGACTGATATTAAAATGTTATCTTCCAAGGAGAAACAAAAGCGCTCCTGCCGCAGCTCATCTGCAGCTGGGCCTCGTATACACCGGTCACCAGTAACGAGTTCAAGAAAACCAGGACTGTATTTATTTTACATCAACAAATCGAAAGGAACTGACAAAGACTGAGGGGAACGCCGCCCCGACAATGTAGAGGGCGGCTATTCGGTCCACCTAGTCTTTGTCGCTTCAAAACGCAATTTGATCCCGTAGAGTGGATCCGGAGCGCCACGCTGCACAGTAGCGCAGCTGGTAGACCTACTATCTCACAGCGCCTGAGACCCGGGTTTGAACCAGTCTTCGAGAGCGGTCTGTTTGAGGAGCGCACCTCTCTCAGCGGAAGCGTGGGTTGCATAGGGAGATCTCCTGTGGGTTTGTCAGTTACCTCGCCTCTGCAAATTGTCCCTTGTGTGTAGGGAGTGGATTCCAAGGTGCTATAACATGGAACGCGTGCCAAAGGATGCTGCACGCCGACTCCGTGTGCAGCAAGTCGTTTGTTTGCTGTATTAATGAATCGCCCAGCGGGAGCCCGGGCGGCCAAAGGGGGAACTGAAATCTCCAGGCAGACTATAGAATGCCAGTGGCCCGCTTCGAACCATGGTCGCCAGAGCTGCCAAGCGCCAGTGCCACTTTTGTCCATTTACATTGAAGAAAGGCGAGATTAAGCCCCTTCGCATTACGAACCATCCACGGTAGAAATTGAAGGTTAATATTGGAAGCAATATTTCTATTCAAATGCGCATCACCAAAACAAACTGCAACGGACACTGAGGAATTGAAGGCTGGTCACACCGCTTAACAATAAACAATATACAATAGGTGCAGGAGGAGGCCATTCGGCCCTTCAAGCCAGGACCGCCATTCAATATGATAATGGCTGATCATTCTCAATCAGTACCCCGTTCCTGCCTTCTCCCCATACCCCCTGACTCCGCTGTCCTTAAGAGCTCTTTCTAGCTCTCTCTTTAATTCATTCTGAGAATTGGCCTCCACTGCCTTCTGAGGCAGAGAATTCCACAGATTCACAACTCTCTGAATGAAAAAGGTTTTTCCTCATCTCAGTTCTAAATGGCCTACCCCTTATTCTTAAACTGTGGCCCCTTGTTCTGGACTCCCCCAACATTGGGAACATGTTTCCTGCCTCTAACATGTCCAACCCCTTAAATAATCTTATACGTTTCGATAAGATCTCATCTCATCCTTCTAAATTCCTGTCGCTCCAGTCTTTCAATATATGACAGTCCTGCCATTCCGGGAATTAACCTAGTAAACCTACGCTGCACGCCCTCAATAGCAAGAATATCCTTCCTCAAATTTGGAGACCAAAACTGCACACAGTACTCCAGGTGCAGTCTCACTAGGGCCCTGTACAACTGCAGAAGGACCTCTTTGCTCCTATACTCAACTCCTCTTGTTATGAAGGCCAACATTCCATTGGCTTTCTTCACTGCCTGCCGTAACGCAGATATCTATGAAGCACATCTCGATCCAAATTACATCTCCTTGCAAAACATTTTGAACGAGAATAATCACATAACGCTATTTGTTTTAAAGCTGATGCTTCCCTCTGCCTGCCGATGGTGTGGCGCTGGAGTGTGATAAGCAAATCAGCCGCTAATATATAAGGTCCACATACCTCCCCGGTAAAGCGAATGGGTAATTGATCTGAGTCGACTATACCCGTCAAAACTTTTTTACGCAATCTGTGCTCAGGACGTAGTGATTCTTTCAATCCAGACGTGCCATTGGCGCAGGATTTTGTTCAGTGCTAGCTGGCGAATTGCATCTCTAAAAACATTCTTTTCTGATTAAGAGTTGTGTGGGCTACATGAAGAATTGGGGCAAGAAACACAGTCAAATAATCCACCGTTTCGTACTAAGAAATGTCAAACGAACTTATTCCTGGTAAAATGAAAGTTGGTAACTTTAATTTCGTCTTTTCTGCAGCAAACCTGCTGGCAATCGTTATTCTGTCCCGGGGGAAGTGTGGTCTCTCTAAATGTATCACACGTTATCTGGTATCCATGGCCGTAGCTGATTTAATGGTTCTGATCTTCAAGGTAATTTTCTTCGAAATGAAAGATGACTATTTTCTGTATTCATTTCTGAGTTTAACTTCCATTTGTAGGGTTAATTTGTTATTTAATTTTATTTCATTTGATTGCTCCGTCTGGCTAACAGTGACTTTTACTTTCGATCGATATATCACTATTTGTCATCAGAAGTTACGAGCAAAGTATTGCACTGAGAAAACTGCGGCTTTGGTGATAGCAGTGACGTGTATCTTATGTATTATTCAAAATATCCCAATATATTTTGTCTACGTACCTCGAGAAATAATTGACAACGTAGCTTGGTTCTGTGGTTTAAGTTCAAATTTCCACACCTTACCGGTATGGGCAGTAGTTGTGTGGGTCGAAATCATTTTAACCCCATTTGTACCCATATTGTTGATCATGCTCCTCAACGTCCTCACAATCAGACACATTATACAAGCCAACAGAGTGCGCAGCGGTCTTCGAGGGAAAACGAAGGACGAGAGCGGCGCAGATCAAGAGGTAGAGAATCGAAGGAAGTCCATCATTCTATTGCTGGCCATATCTGGTAGCTTCATCCTTCTGTGGATGGTAAATTTTGTGTGTTTCGTGAGTGTATTCTTCCTAGATGTTCAACTTTTAGCAACAGATTACAACGACCCATTTACCATTGCAGAAGAGTGCGGATATATGCTGCGGTGTTTGAGTGCATGCACCAACATGTTTATTTATGGAGTGTCCCAGAAAAAATTCAGGGAAGAATTTAAAAACGTGATTAAAGGCCCATTCGTTTTGATTTCCAATTTAATAAAGTGCTTTTAATGTCCCGTTGCAGCTAAAAATGTATTTTCCATGTGTCGTTGTCTTCTATGTTACATTATTGCATCTTACTTTCCGAGATACTGTTCAGAACATTTGACAATAGATGCAAGAGGAGGCCATTCGGCTCTTAGAGCCAGCACCGCCATTCAATGTGATCGTGTCTGATTATTCTCAATCAGTACCCCGTTCCTGTCTTCTCCCCATACCCCCTGACTCCGCTATCCTTAAGAGCTCTATCTAGCTCGCTCTTGAATGCATTCAGAGAATTGGCCTCCACTGCCTTCTGAGGCAGAGAATTCCGCAGATTCACAACTCTCTGACTGAAAAGTTTTTCTCATCTCAGTTCTAAATGGCCTACCCCTTATTCTTAAACTGTGGCCCCTTGTTCTGGACTCCCCCAACATTGGGAACATGTTTCCTGCCTCTAACGTGTTCAACCCCATAATAATCTTATACGTTTCGATAAGATCTCCTCTCATCCTTCTCAATTCCAGTGTATACAAGCCTAGTCGCTCCAGTCTTTCAACATATGACAGTCACGCCATTCCGGGAATTAACCTAGTAAACCTACGCTGCACTCCCTCAATAGCAAGAATATCCTTCCTCAAATTTGGAAACCAAAAATGCACACAGTACTCCAGGAGCGGTCTCACTAGGGCCCTGTACAACTGCAGAAGGACCTCTTTGCTCCTATACTCAACTGCTCTTGTTATGAAGTCCAACATTCCATTTGCTTTCTTCACTGCCTGCTGTACCTGCATGCTTCCTTTCAGTGACTGATGCACTAGGACACCCAGATCTCGTTGTACGTCCCCTGTTCCTAACTTGACACCATTCAGATAATACTCTGCCTTCCTATTCTTACCACCAAAGTGGATAACCTCACACTTATGGACAATAAACTGCATCTGCCATGCATTCGTCTACTCACACAACTTGTCCAAGTCACCCTGCAACCTCGTAGCATCTTCCTCACAGTTCACACTACCACCTAGCTTTGTATCATCTGCAAATTTGCTAATGGTACTGTTAATCCCTTCATCCAAGTCATTAATGTATATTGTAAATAGCTGCGGTCCCAGCACCGAGCCTTGCGGTACCCCACTAATTACTGCCTGCCATTCTGAAAGGGACCCATTTATCCCCACTCTTTGCTTTCTGTCTGTCAACCAATTTTCTATCCATGTCAGTACCCTACCTCCAATACCATGTGCTCCAATTTTGCCCACTAATCTCCTATGTGGAACCTTGTCAAAGGCTTTCTGAAAGTCAAGGTACACCACATCCACCGGCTCTCCCCTGTCAATTTTCTTAGTTACATCCTCAATGAATTCCAGAAGATTAGTCAAGCATGATTTCCCCTTCGTAAATCCATGCTGACTCGGAATAATCCTATTACTACTATCCAAATGCTCCGCAATTTCGTCTTTTATAATTGACTCCAGCATCTTCCCCACCACTGACGTCAGACTAACTGGTCTATAATTACTGGTCGGCGTGGACTGGTAGGGCCGGACAGGCCTGTTTCCATGCTGTAGTTGTTATATATATATATGTTATATGTTATAATTTCCCGTTTTCTCTCTCCCTCCTTTCTTAAAAAGTGGGACAACATTAGCTACCCTCCAATCTACAGGAACTGATCCTGAATCTATAGAACATTGGAAAATGATCACCAATGCGTCCACAATTTCTAGTGCCACCTCTTTAGGTACTCTGGGATGCAGACCATCAGGCCTTGGGGATTCATCAGCCTTCAGTCCCATCAGTCTACCCAACACCATTTCCTGTCTAATGTGGATTTCCTTCAGTTCCTCCCTAGGATCTCTGGCCACTAGAACATCTTGGAGGTTGCTTGTATCTTAGTGAAGACAGATCCAAAGTACCGGTTCAACTCGTCTGCCATTTCCTTGTTCCCCATAATAAATCCCCCCCGCTTCTGTCTTCAAGGGACCCACATTTTCCTTGACTATTTTTTCCTCTTTACATACCTAACAAAACTTTTACTATCCTCCTTTATATTATTGGCTAGTTTACCCTCGTACCTCATCTTTTCTCCCCGTATTGCCTTATTAGTCATCTTCTGTTGCTCTTTAAAAGTGTCCAAATCCTCTGGCTTCCCACTCTTCTTTGGATCTATTGCGACTGTCAGGTTAATCCCTGCAGTCCCTTCCGCCTCCGCACGTCTTTGCAATGTGTCCCCTTTCGCGGCTCTTAAATGCCCGTTAATTCTCAAAAAGCCCAGCTACATCAGTGCCGTCTCACAGAGGTGATTTACTCTGCAAACTATTTCTGTCTTTGGGAAGTGGGAGGTAATGAGTCCCCGAGAGAAATCGCCACCAGGCAGGGAGAACATGCGAAAACTATAAAGCATCAGAGTCTGCAGGTGAATAATCTACTGATAAGGCGCTCATTGCACAATTATGGCATTGCAATGCTTTGTTTGCAGAGGCGAGCAATGATGAGAATAATTATCTTGCTAGATTAGGTATAAAACGACTTCCTAAATCATGAACTAGTTTATATCTATTCGAGAACTATCCTCATAATTGCTGTAGAAGATAGTAATAGAGCGTTGCAGTCAATTGAAGGGTCACACGGCATATCTAGAGGAATAGGATGGGTGACGCTTCGGGTCGGAAACCTTCTTCAATTGCTATATTTGAAATTTGCAGTTCACACGCAGGGTTAATTGTGCACCGACCGCCTTTTCAGCAAAACGACGGGCTTTAACACAAGGGCCTGCAGATGCCGGTTTACCAGAAAAAGCCACAATGTGGTGGAGAAATTCAGCGGGTCGGGCAGCATCCCGGGGACAATAGATATATGACCTGTCGGGTCGGGCAGCATCCCCGGGGACAATAGATATATGACCTGTCGGGTCGGGCAGCATCCCCGGGGACAATAGATATATGACCTGTCGGGTCGGGTTCCTTCGTCAGACACACTAAAATATTAGACAGATCTGGTCAACATGATACGGAAAGTATTTGGTTTTGGCAGATTTTCAACGAGGGAGATTTCATCAATCGCTATATTTAATTACAGACTGAATAGATTGATCACACAAAGCCAATTTCCAACTGACTAAATTCAAGGCGAAATTGGGGGACATGGTGGCGCAACTGGTAGAGCAGTTGCCACAGAGCGCCAGAAACCCGCGATCAATTCTGACTTCGAATGTTAGCTGAATGCAGTTTTCATGTTGTCTCGGTGACTCCGTACGTTTGCATCGGGTGTTCCGGTTTTCACCCACATCCGAAAGATGTGTGGGTTTTTAAGGCATACGGAGTCTGCAAATTACCTGGAGAATGTGGGGAATGGACGATAAAGAGGGATAACATAGACCTAGTCTAACTGTGGTCCCAACCTCCACCCGCCACCACCTCCACAAGCACTCCCAGGTTGGACCGATCGACCTCCACTGCGCTCCCCCAACTCCGGCCGCTTCCAAGCTTGGTCGACTGATGCCAACGCACCTCGGGCCCGCACAACGTTCTCCGCTGCATCCAGACCTTGCCTGACGCCATCCCCAACACTCGAAGCATGCAATGTCACCTACCCACCCTGCATACACCCCACCTCACCGGTTAGCCCGTTCGTCCACTCACAAACTTACGCCACAGCATCCCTCGTTCCCTGTCTCCCCTTCCGACTAGAGCCCCTCACCTTTGTCGTGTTTTCACCATACTCCTGCCCGCCCTCCTTTGCATGCAGAATGGTCAGTACACACAGGGGCCTCCTCCTTTTGCACCAAAACCCACACGTCAATAAGTTTCCGGCACGCCATTATGTTGAGCTTGTTTACCACCACCTGCGGGCGGGAAGGAATCTTCGCCTCGTAGAGACGACCCATTCTCCCGTCTCCAACATTCTTCGTGCGTTTGGTGTCCACCTACCGGCCTTTTACACGCTCCTGATGTTTGATTTAATCTCCAACTGCCGGCAAGACATCATGCGCCTTGAAGTATCTACTCCGCTCATTGGATTGCTAATGGAATTCCTGTTCGCCGCAGCTGCTCCCAAGATCAACTTTTCCACTCTAGTACTTATGAGATGTCTTTATACTTTAGTAATCGCGGTTTCCCCCTGGTGTCCCCTATCTTTGCCCGTTCCTAACCCGATAATCCTCTGTGGCCCGTAGTTCTTCTCTCGCTATCACCCCCCCCCCCCCACCTTCACAATCCCCCTCCCTTACCCCCTCCCTCACGGAACAAGAATAGAGTTCTCGTGGTTTTCACCTTTAATCCCACCAGCCTCGGCACCAACAACCGACATTTCCGTCCCATTCAACGTGATCCCACTGCCAGTGACATCTTTCTATCTCAACCGCATTCCATCTTCCGCAAGTCCTCGGTTCACTCATCAGTTTCCACACAAATCATCTCTTCCCGGCTACTTTTCTCTGCAACCACAGGATATATAACACTTTCCCTCTACCCCCTCCTTGAACTTCAGCCAGGGACCCTCCCAGGTGAGACAGATGCGCATGTTCAGTTCCGTTAACCACAACTACTGCATTTCGTGTTGCCGATGTGGCCTCTTGTGCATCCGTGTCCTATTTTGTAAGCCAGCATCTACAGTTCATTGTCTCTATTCTGAGAATGGTCCTTCATTAGTTGACGTAGAATCAGTGTGACTTTGCTCTATATTTCAAACAATAATTCTGGGCTACATAGTTAAGGTATATTAATTTTGGGATAAATGCAGACACAGGAAATCTGAAAGCCCAATAAAACAAAAGGGAAACTCTGAGAGAGGATCTGACAAATGGTCTGAGACCGGACAGTTTAATCCCTTCTGCCGTTTGTGTCTGACGCATCAGCGTTTCTTTATTTTCTCCCAGTATTTATAAATACAATCCAATTTCTTGAAATACTAATATTGCACCCTATTTTTCAGTAACAGTCTAAAGAAGTGTAGATGTATTAAAATATATTTAAAATAGATATGTCTGAATGGTATGGGTCACGGAATGACATTGGAACATGTTGGTCTTTTTATAACTGGCGTATAAGGATGGACAAGTAGTCTCCAGTGTTGCAATTTCCAGAAATCTGCACAAAGACATAAACGATTGGAAACTTCGGGCAGGTCAGTGAGCAGCATGTTTCCACATTCCATCCCTGGGATGGCGGGACTGTCATAATCCCTGGGATGGCGGGACTATCATAATCCCTGGGATGGCGGGACTGTCATAATCCCTGGAATGGCGGGACTGTCTTAATCCCTGGGATGGCAGGACTGTCATAATCCCTGGGATGGCGGGACTGTCATAATCCCTGGTATGGCGGGACTGTCATAATCCCTGGGATGGCAGGACTGTCATAATCCCTGGTATGGCGGGACTCTCATAATCATATGATGAAAATTTGAAAAAACTAGGCTTGTATTCCAGAACCAGGGACCACAGTCTTAGAATAAAGGGGAGGCCATTTAAAACTCAAGTGAGAAGAAACTTTTTTCACCCAGAGAGTTGTGAATTTGTGGACTGCCACAGAATGCAGTGGAGGCCAATTCACTGGATGAATTCAAAAGAGAGTTAGATAGAGCTCTAGGGGCTAGCGGAATCAAAGGATATGGGGAGAAGGTAGGCACGGGTTACTGATTGTGGATGATCAGCCATGATCACAATGAATAGTGGTGCTGGCTCGAAGGACCGAATGGCCTCCTCCTGCACCTATTTTCTATGTTTCTATCATCTCTTTCGTTTGTGAAAAGGCGTCAGTAAGGTTGCGGTAAAGTTCACTTAGGAACCTTGCCTGCTTGTACTGGGAACAGCCTGGATATTGCTCCTACTTCTTTCTTCATGCGATTGCTAGATGAAGGGCTGGGATTGCAGCTTCTTAACGCGAGAGATTACAGAACATTGCAGATAATACACAGGCATGTTCCATTGTCAAAGATCTGCATTTAATAGGTACGCATTTCCAACCATCCCGAGGGCCTAAACCACATTTCTAAATTCTGGATTGACGTCTTTTTAGAAACTGCTGAATGTATTTTTTTCGGACAGTCCCGGTGTTTCAGCTACAAGAGTTGGAAATGGATGATATCTATTAACCTCAATATAGCTCTCTACGGACAGAATGTGCATTTGCATCGATGTGGTTACCATAAAGTTCAGGAATGGCCTCGACCACGTACCACTGTTGCAGTTCAAAATGCTGGATGCCGTGCGATCAGGACTGTGAAAATGAAGGATATTTGATATTGACATATCTATGAAAGCACATGCACTCTTTCAGGAACGCCATCCAGAACATCCAATAAGCTTCTCAGTATTTGCAAAGCTGCGCCCGTCAAATGTTCTTTTGCTTAAGGACACACCCAATGATCAATGCAAATGTTTGCAGCATGAGAATTTCATGCTCCAATTGGCAGGGCTTGGCATCATCTACAACAATGATTTGTGGAAAAGCCTGTTGTGTAATTCTGAGAATATGCATGACAAATGTTGGAGAGGTGAATGTGGTGAGTGTCGGGTAATGTGCATGAAAGAGGGATTCAATGAATCAGATAAAGCAAAGGATGTGAGTAGGATGACATGGGAAATACAAGAACATGGTAGGCTACAAATGATCATGCAAGTTGGCTGCTGTGGTGAACTACAAGAGTTGGTGTTATTGAGGATGTCAGAATTTCAAGAACATGTTGTAAAACGAATCAAAGCCATGTCATTTGAGGAAAAAAAGAATGAAAACAGTCATTCAAATGAACTTTTCCATGTCTTACTCCTGT